>NW_027526118.1:0-168844 GCF_052094955.1 Ictidomys tridecemlineatus
ACCCAATTTCCATAGTAACAGACTAAATAAAAAAATATATATCATTTCAATAGATGCAGAGAATATAAGAAAATTCAATATCTATTTATGATAAAAGTATAACTAAATGAAACTAGGGGCAAAGTCCAGTGGTAGAGTTCATGCTTAGTTTGCATGAGGCTCTGAATTCAAAACCCAGCACACATACACCAAAAAAAAAAAAAAAAAAACTACTAGTACAAAATGGATAGACATTTTCTAACTTGATTGAATGCATTGAGTAAATGTAATGTGCCAGACACATAGTTTATATTATCTCAAAACTTTTTTCAGCAGTTGTGAAATAGACATCATTAATATCCTAAGCAAGGAAAAAACCGAGGAATAGAGATGAGCTGACTTTTTTACAAACAATATCTAGTAAACAACAGATGGATTTCAATCCACATCTATCTGGACCAAGAGCCTACTGTTTTACTATAATATTTTTCATTTAAGATTGAAAAAGTAAAATAAATTGTAGTTCAAAACAATGGATCACGGATTAGCATGGATAACATGATAGAAAATAAGTAATTGTATCAATCATTTTTTTTCAGGAAATGTAATGTTTGGTGAGGTAAATCTTATAATAAAAAAGAAAAATAATACCTAAGTATATATCATTTGCCAAAATTTCTTGTATCTTATAAAACTTAAAAAAATAAAAGCTTCTACTGAAAAAAATAAATCAATGTATTTAAGAGCAGGTGACTTATAATTTTACTTTTAAGAAATAATCAGAGATGATCACAGATACATATGTATGAAAGCTTCTATTCCAATATTTATGATAGTAAATGGAATGGAAGGTTTCTATAAAAAAAAGAGATATTAACTTAATTTCATGTTAGGAAATTAAGATTACAAGGCAAACAACTAAATAGAGTACAACAATATTGGAAAATTTTGCTTTGGATATTTTAAAGATAGATAGAGGTAGAATGGGATGAAGGCAAAGAGAGCTTTGATTTTTGTGACATGTTCTATTCTTCTGAATAACTGTCTGCATTTTCCTCATTTATCCACAATGAAAACTTATTACTTGAAATAACAGACATACAAAATAATTCATCACAGTTTAGCACAATGTTAGGAGGGAGATACTGCAGATTCAATGAGACACAGGGGTTGATAGCTGGTTGTGCATTTTGACCAAGTTTCCATTTATTCTTACAAAAGTGCACCCATGCAAAAGTCTCTGAGAAGTTATGCTCTCTCTAAAGTAACTCCTATACGTCTCCTTCCAGAGTCCAGGCATCTCTTTATACAATATAATTTGTCATGTTGCTGCAGATTAACAAGCCTGTTTGGGGTGCTCTCAGTCAGTCCATTCTCGTCATGGTCTCTTTTTCTCTGTTTTGTAGCTATGATACCATTGGAAATGAGCAATTAATTATTTGTCACTGAATTCATCTTCTTGGGACTTTCCAACCACTCCAACCTACAGGGCTGGTTATTTCTGCTCTTTCTGGTCATTTACCTGACCACTGTCCTAGGGAACCTGCTCATAGTAGTGGCCACCAGGGTCAGTCCTGCTCTCCACACTCCAATGTACTTTTTCCTCAGCAATTTGAGCTTCTTGGACATCTGCTAAACATCCACCACACTCCCAGTACTGCTGGTGAACTTCTTCTGGGAGAAGAAGGCCATTTCTTATGAGGGCTGCCTTTCCCAGATCTTCTTCTTGGTGACAAGTGCTGGCACAGAAGGCTTCTTACCGGCTATGTGGCCAGTATAACTGCTGTGTGGCCACGTGCCGTCCTCCTCAGTACCCAGTCATCATGAGTGTGAAGGTCTGTGTTGGCCAGGTGACTGGGTCCTGGCTGTGTGGGCTGGTGAATTTGGTCACACACACAGTGCTGGCCATCACACTCACTCTGTGTGGGCCCCACCAGATCAGCCACTTTCTCTTTCACACCCCATTGTTCCTGAAGCTCTCCTTCTCAGACACCTCTGTCAACGAGTCTGTGCTCCACGTTGTCAGTGCCACCATGGACCTGAGCCCCTGCCTCTTCACTGCAGGCTCCTATGCACTCATCATGGTGGCCATCCTGGGGATTCCCTCTGCCCAGGGCAGGAGGAAGGCCTTCTCCACCTGTGTGTCTCCCCTCACTGTCGTGGTGGTCTTCTATGGAACAGCCAACTTTCACTATGACAGGCCCAGAAAAGTTTGAACATGGACACCCTGGTCTCTGTGCTCTTCTGTGTTGTGAGCCTTCTTTTGAGCCCCTTCATTCACAGCCTGAGAAGCAATGAGGTCCAGAGTGCCCTGCGGAAGCTGGCTGGAGGTTGTGCATCTCTTTGCATGATCAAAGTCTAAACCAATCTTCAAACTGGAGTATACAGTCATCTGAAAAAAGATGCCTCCCAGGGACTTGTAGGCACCTGGTTAGAGAGTCTGTATCTGGAGCTTCAACTCCAACTCCGGCTTTTAAAATCTCTGAGACTCTTTACTCTTCTCCCTTTTCACAAACACCCTTTTCCCACTTTCAGGTTCAAGTGTGTTAGACACCTTGTGTGGGTGTTCAGCACCATCTCTGTCCTTCTGTGTTCTCCCCACACCAGAGGGACAGAGAGTACGAGAGCTTTGTTTCCCACACTCCCCTTCTTGCAAACCTCCATTTTAGGAGGTTCTTTCAAGATAAGCCAAACACTAGGCAGAGAGGAAGAAAGGAAAGGAAGAAAGCGGGTTTTTTTGGATCCCATAGCAGCAGCAGCAAACCAGCCCTGTAGAGGTAGGAACTAATCTCCTTGGTGCCAGGAGCTGTGTCTGCAGGCTCCTAGACAGCTGTTCCTGAATGTGGGTCACAGTAGCATGGAATCAGCGTCTCTTTCCAAGGATGTTAGGATTTCCATATATGGGGTGGTTTCACCTGTCCTATTTTCCTATTTTCTTCCAGATCTCCCAACCATTTTATAACTTTTTTCTGTGTCAACTTCCTCTACCCTGAGACATCAAGTGTCGTTCTCCATCTCTACCTGACCACGGTGGCACTGACCACAATAGAGGTTTACATCAGAGATGGTTCTAGATAACAGAACTGAGAAGGTAGGTTGGATGTCTGACCTGAGGGAATTGAATATGTTAATAATGTCACAGCCCATGGGAAAGGAGTCATGATAATTCCTGGTGTGGAATGACCCAACAGAGACTTTAAGTTATCATGGCCTGAAATCAAATGTCTATGGAAAACTGAGCTTTGTAATAACACCATCGACTTTCAGGGTGGGAATGAACATTACAACATGACTACAGACTGCTGTTACTAATGGAGTGGGAGACTTACAGAATAAAAATGATAGGTTAAAGCATTATATTCCTACTTCAAGTCAGGTTCAGATCATAAGAAATATTTTCTCTCTGGTAACTGATAAAGGTTAATATCAAAATAAAACATCCAATTCTCCAAATTGCAGAAGTACAAAGAAAATTATAAATCCACAATTTTTCCAGGTCTCTCTTATGTCAATTAGGACATTAATGGGGGAATGATTGAGACCCTCTTAAGTAGAATAGCAAAATACCAGTGTAATTAGAAGGACTGATACATAAAACAGAGGTTGGTGTATGAGGTTCAGAAGGACCATTACAGACAGCACAGTTTGGAGACTGAAATACAGGAGGACTGTTACAGAGAGCACAGGTTGGAGACTGGAGTGGAGAAGAAGTGTTACAGAGTGCAGACTTTGGAGACTGGTGTGCAGAATAACTTTTGCAGAGAGTAGAGTTAGGAGACTGAGATGCAGAAAGACTGTTAAAGATAGCAGAGTTTGGAGACTGGGGTGCAGAAGGACTGATACTGAGAGCAGAGTTGGAAGACTTGGGTGCAGAAGGACTGTTATAGAGAGCAGATGTTAAAGACTGAGATGCAGAAGAAATGTTACAGAGAGCAGAGTTTGGAGACTGGGGTGCAGAAGGACTGATACAAAGAGCAGAGTTTGGAGACTGGGGTGCAGAAGGCTGTTACAGAAAGCAGAGGTTAGAGACTGGGTGCAGAAGGTCTGTTAAAGAGAGCAGAGTTTATAGACTGGGTTGCAGAAGAATATTACGTAGAGCAGAGTTTGGAGACTGTGGTGCAGAATGATTATTACAGAGAGCAGAGGTTGGCGACTGGGGTGCAGTAGGATTATTGCAGAGAGCAGAGGTTGGAGACTTGGGTGCAGAAGAACAGTTGAAGAGAGCAGATGTTGGAGACGGGGATGCAGAAGGATCATTGCAGAGAGTAGAGATTGAAAACTGGGTTTCAGAAGAATATTACTTAGAGCAGAGTTTTGAGACTGTTGTCCAGAAAGATTGTTACAGAGAACAGAAGTTGGAGATTGGGGTGCAGTAGGATTATTTCAGAGAGCAGAGGTTGGAGACTGGTGTGCAGAAGGATCGTTGCAGAGAGCTAAGTTGGAGACTTGGGTGGAGAAGGACGGTTGCAGAGAGCAGATGTTTGAGACTGGGATGCAGAAGGATCGTTGCAGAGAGCAGAGATTGGAAACTGGGTTGCAGAAGGACTGTTACACATGGCAGAGGTTGAAGAGTGATGTGTAGAAGGACTGCTACAGAAAGCATAGTTTTGAGACTGGGGTGCAGAAGGACTGTTACAGAGAGCATATGTTAAAGACTGAGATACAGAAGTACTGTTATAGAGAGCAGAGTTTGGAGACTGGGGTGCAGAAGGCCTGATACAGAAAGCAGAGTTTGGAGACTTGGGTCGAGAATGAACCTTACAGAGAGCAGAGTTTGGAGACTGCAGTACAGAAGGACTGTTACAGGGAGCAGAGTTTTGAGACCAGAGTACAGAAGGCTGTTGCAGAGTGCAGAGGTGGGAGAACAGGAGGTAGTAGGACTGTTTCAGAGAGTAGATGTTAAAGACTGGGGTGCAGAAAAACTGTTGCAGGGAAGAGGTTTGAGACTAGGATAAAAAAGGACTGTTATAGAGATCAGAGTTTGGAGATTGGGGTGCAGAAAAATCTTACAGAGAGCAGAGATTGGAGATTGGGGTGCAGAGGAACTGTTGCACAGAGCAGAGGTTGGAGACTGGGGTGCAGAAGGACTGTTACAGAGAGCAGAGATTAGAGACTGGGGCACAAGTATCTTACATTGAGCAGAGGTTGGAGACTAATTTGCAGAAGAAATGTTACCGAGAGCAATGGCTGGAGACTGGGTTGCAGAAGGATTTTTGCAGAGAGCAGAGGTTGGAGACTGACATGTTGAAGGACTCTTGCAGACAACAGAGGTTGGAGAATAGGGTGCAGAAGGACCGTTGCAGAGAGCAGATGTTGGAGACTGAGGTGCAGAGGATTGTTACACAGAGCAGAGGTTGGAGATTGGGGTGAATAAGGACTGTTACAGAGATCAGAGTTTGGAGACTGGGGTGCAGAAGGATCTTTCAGAGTGCAGAGGTAGGAGACTGCAGTGCAGACGAACTGTTGCACAGAGCAGAGGTTTGAGACAGGGGTACATAATGACTGTTACAGAGAGCAGAGTTTCGAGACTTTCTTGCAGAAAGTTCTTACTTAAAGCAGACGTTGGAGACGGAGGTGCAGAAGAAATAATACCCAGAGAAGAGTTTGGATACTGGGGTGCAGAAGGACTGTTGCCGTGACCGGAGGTTGAAGACTGTCGTGCAGAAGGACCGTTGCAGAGAGCACAGGTTGGAGACTGGGGTGGAGAAGGAATGTTAAAGAGAGCAGAGATTGGAAACTGGGGTGTAGAAGGATCTTACAGAGAGCAGAGGTTTGAGACTGGGGTTCAGAAGGACTGTTACAAAGAGCAGAGGTTGGAGACTGAGTTGCAGAAGGACTGTTACAGAAAGCAGAGTTTAGAGACTGTGGTGCACAAGTATCCTTGCAGATATCAGAGTTTTCAGACTGATGTACACAAGGACTGTTGCAGAGAGCAGAGGTTGGAGACTGGGGTGCAAAAGGATCATTGCAGAGAGCAGAGGCTAGAGACTGGGGTGCAATAGGGCAATTACAGAGGTCAGAGTTTGGGAACTGAGGTGCAGAACGATTGTTACAGAGAACACTAGTTGGATACTGGGGTGCAGAAGGACTGTTGCAAAGTGAAGAGGTTGGAAACTTGGGTTAAGAAAGACTGTGGCAGAGAGCAGTGTTTGTATACTGGGGAGCAGAAGGACTGTTACAGAGAGCAGAGTTTGGAGAACGATCGTTACAGACAACCGAGTTTTCAGACTGAGGTACAGAAGGACTGTTGGAGATTACAGAGGTTGGAGACTGGGGTGCAGAAGAATCTTTTCAGAGAGCAGAGGTTTGAGACTGGGGTGCTTAAGGACTGTTACAGAGAACAGAGTTTGGAGACTGCGGTGCAGAAGGCCTGTTATAGAGAGCAGAGTTTGGTGAAAGGATGCAGAACGACTGTTACAGAGGGCAGAGTTTGGAGACTGGGTTTAAGAAGGATATTACAGAGTGCAGAGGTTGGAGACTGAGGTGTAGGAGGACTGCTACAGAGAGTGGAGGTTGGAAACTAAGGTGCAGAAGGACCACTGCAGAGAGCAGAGGTGGAAACAGAGGTGCGGAAAAATTGTTACAGAGAGAAGAGGTTGGAGACTGGGGTGCAGAAGGACTGTTGCAAATTGCAGAGGTGGGAGAATGAGGTGAAGAAGGACTGTTGCAGGGTGCAGGTGTTGGAGACTTGGGTGAAGACGACTGTTGAAGAGAGCAGAATTTGGAGACTGAAGTGCAGAATAACTGTTACAGAGAGCAGAGTTTGGAGACTAGGGTTCAGAAGGACTGATACAGAAAGCAGTGGTTGGAGACTGGAGTGCAGAAAGACCATTGCAGAGAACAGAATTCGGAGACTGCCATACATGAAAACTGTTACGGAGAGCAGAGATTGGAGAATGGTTTATAGAAGAACTGTTTAAGAGTGCAGATGTTGGAGACTGGGGTTCAGAAGAACTGTTGCTGGGAGCAGAGTTTGGAGACTGGGGTTCAGAAGAACTGTCGCAGAGAACAGAGGTTGGAGACTGAGGTGCAGAAAGAATGTTACAGAGAGCTAAGGTTGGAGACTGGGGTGCACAATTACTGATACAGAAAGAACCGTTACAGAGAGCAGAGGTTAGAGACTGTAGTACAGAAGGACTGTTACAGAGAGCAGAGGTTACAGAATGGGGTGCAGAAGTAAGGTTGCAGAGTTCAGAGCTTGAAGACAAAGGTGCAGAAGGACTGTTAGAGAAAGCAGAGGTTTGATACTGGAAAGTAGAAGGACTGTTGCAGAGAACAGATGTTGTAGACTGGGTTGCAGCAGGACCATTTAAAAAAGCAGAGGTTGTAGACTGGGTTGGAGAAGAATGTTACGGAGAGCAGAGTTTGGAAACTGGGGTGCAAAAGGACTGTTGCAGAGAGCAGATGTTGGAGACTAAAATACATAAGGGTCGTTGCAGAGAGCAGAGGTTATTGACAGGGGTGCAGAAGGACGGTTGCCGAGAGCAGACATTGGAGACTGAGGTGCAGAAAAAACAGTTACAGAGAGCAGAGGTGGAGTCTGGGGTGCAGAAGAATCTTTGAAAAGAGCATAAGTTGGAGACTGAGTTGCAGAAGAATCGTTGAAGAGATCAGAGGTGGAGACTGGGCTGCAGAACTATCTTACAGAGAGAAGAGTTGGGAGACTGCGGTGCAGAAGGACTGTTACAGAGAGTACAGGTTGGAGACTGGGGTGCAGAAGAAATGTTTCAGAGAGCAGAGGTTGGAGACTGAGTTGCAGAAGGATTGTTATACAGAGCAATTTTTGGAAACTGAGGTCAAGAATTATGATACAGAATGCAGAAGTGTGAGACTGGGGTGCAGAAGGACTGTTTCAGAGAGCAGAGTTTGGAGACTGGGGTGCATAAGGCCTGCTACAGAGAGCAGAGGTTGGAGACTGGGTTGCAGAAGGACTGTTATAGAGAGCAGAGTTTAGAGGCTGGGTTGAAGAAGCATGTTACAGAGAGCAGTGGTTGGTGACTGTGGTGCCGGACGAATGTTATAGAGAGCAGTGATTAGAGAATGGGGTGCAGAAAGATCGTGCAGAGAGCAGAGGTTTCAGACTGAGGTGCAGAAGGACTGTAACAGAGAGAAGAGGTTGGAGACTGAGTTTCAGCAGGACTGTTACAGAGAGCAGAGTTTGGTGACTGAGGTGCAGAAGGACTGTAACGGAAACAGAGGTTGAAAATTGGGGTACAGAGTTTGGCAATTGGGGTGCAGAAGGACCGTTACAGAAAGAAGAGGTTGGAGACTGTGGTACAGAAGGACTGTTACAAACAGCAGAGTTTGGAGACTGGAGTGCAGAAGGACCATTGCAGAGAGCATAGGGTGGAGCCTGGGGAGAAGAAGGATCATTGCAGAGAGCAGATGTTGGAGACTGGGATGCAGAAGGACTGTTACAGAGAGCAGATGTTGGAGACTGAGGTGCAGAAGGCCTGTTACAGAGAGCATTGGTTGGATACTGAGGTGCAGAAGGATCATTACAGAGAGCAGAGGTTGGATACTGAGTTGCAGAAGGACTGTTACAGAGAGCAGAGGTTTGAGATTGAGTTGCAGAAAGATTTTTACAGAGAGCAGAGTTTAGAGACTGAGGTGCAGAAGGACTGTTACAGAGAGCAGAGTTTGAAGACTGGGGTGCAGAAGTATCGTTGCAGAGAGCAGAGTTTGGAGACTGAGGTGCAGAAGGATCTTAAAGAGAGCAGAGTTTGGAGACTGGGGTGCAGAAGGAAAGTTACAGAGAGCATAGGTTGGATACTGGGGTGCAGAAAAAATGTTGCAGAGAGCATAGATTTGTGTCTGGGGTGCACAAGGACTGTTACAGAGAGCAGAGGTTGGAAACTGAGGTGCAGAAGGACTGTTACAGAGAGCAGAGTTTGGAGACTGGGTTGCAGAACAACTGATACACAAAGCAGAGTTTGGAGACTGGGGTGCGGAAGGACTGTAACAGAGAGCAGAGTTTGGAGACTGAGGTATTGAATTACTGTTACAGAGAGCAGAGGTTGGAGACTGGGGTGCAGAAGGATTGTTACAGAGAGCAGAGGTTGGAGACTGGGGTGCAGAAAGACTGTTAAACAGAGCAGAGGTTGAAGTCTGGGGTGTAGAAGGACTGTTGCAGAGAGCAGAAGCTGGAGACGTGGGTGAAGAAGGACTGTTGCCAAGAGCAGAATTTGGAGACTGAGTTGCAGAAGGACTGTTGAGAAGAGGAGACGTTGGATACTGGGGTGCAGAAGAATCATTACAGAGAGGAGAGGCTGGAGACTGAGTTGCAAAAAGACTGTTACAGAGAGCAGAGGTTAGAGACTGGGGTGAAGAAGGCCTGTTACGGAGAGCACAGTGTGGAGAAGGGCTCCTGAAGGACTGTTACAGATCACAGAGTTTGGAGACTAGGTTGAAGAATGATCTAAAAGAGAGCAGATGTTTAAGACCCAGGTTCAGAAGGACTGTTACAGAGAGTCAAGTTTTAAGACTGAGGTGCAAAAGGATCGTAGCAAAGAACAGCGTTTTAAGACTGAGGTACAGAAGCACTATTGCAGAGAAACAGGTTGGAGACTGGGGTTTAGAAAAACTGTTGCAGAGAGCAGTGGTTGGAGACTGGGGTGCAGAAGTCTTGTTATAGAGAACAGACTTTGGAGACTTGGGAGAAGGGATGCAGAAGGACTGTTAGAGAGGGCAGAGTTGGGAGACTGGGTTGCAGAAAGCCTGTTAAATAGAGCAGAGGTTGAAGACTGGGTTGCAGAAGGACTGTTATAGAAAGCAAAGTTAAGAGACTGGGTGGCAGAAGTATCTTACAGAGAGAAGAGTTTGGAGACTGAGGTGCAGGAGGACTGTTACAAAGAGCAGTGGTTGGAGACTGGGGTTCAGATAGATTGTGTAGAGAGAAGAGGTTTCACACTGAGGTGTAGATCGACTGTTACAGAGAGCAGAGTTTGGAGACTGAGTTGCAGAAGGATCATTGCAGAGAGCAGAGCTTGGAGACCTAGGTGCAGAGGATTGATACAGAGAGCAGAGGTTGAAGACTGGGGTGCAGAAGGACTGTTGCAGAGAGCAGAGGTTTTAGACTGGGGTGTAGAAGGACTGTTGCAGTTAGGAGAGGTAGGAGATTGAGGTCCAGAAATACCCTTACAGAGAGCAGTGTTTCGAGACTGCAGTACAGAAAAACTGTTACAGAGAGCAGAGGTTAAAGACTGGGGTGGAAAAGAACTGTTGCAGGGAGAAGATGTTGGAGACTATGGTGCAGAAGGACTGATGCAGAGAACAGAGGTTGGAGACTGGGGTGCAGAAGGACCGTTGAAGAGAGCAGAGGTTGGAGACTGGGGTGCAGAAGAATCTTACAGTGAGTAGAGGTTGGAGTCTGAGATGCAGGAGGACTGTTGCAGAGAGCAGACGTTGGAGACTGAGGGGCAGAAGGACTGTTACAGAGAGCAGATTTTGGAGACTGTGGTCCAGGACTGATACAGGAAACAGATGTTGGAGACTGGGGTGCAGAATGATTCTTGTAGACAGCAGAGGTTGGAGACTGGGTTGTAGAAAGACTGTTGCATAGAGCAGAGGATGGAGACTTAGGTGCAGAAGGACTGTTACACTGAGGAGAGGTTGGAGACTGTTGTTCAGAAGGACTGATACAGAGAGCAGAGTTTGGAGACTGCGGTGCAGAAAGACTGTTGCAGAGAACACAGGTTGGAGACTGGGGTGCAGAAGGATCATGCAGAGAGCAGAGTTTTCAGACTTAGGTGCAGAAAGACTAATGTAGAGAGCAGATGTTAGAGACTGGGGTGCATAATGACTGTGGCAGAGAGTAGAGGTCGGAGACTTGTGTGCATATGGACTGCTCCAGAGAGTAGATGTTGAAGACTGGGGTGCAGAAAGCCTGTTACAGAGAGCAGAGTTTGGAGAAGCAGTGCAGAAGGACTGTTACAGAGAGCAAGGTTTCGAGATTGGTTTGCAAAAGGATCTTACTAAGAGTAGAGTTTGGAGACCGAGATGCAGAATAACTGTTACAAAGAGTTGAGTTTGAAGACTGACCTGCAAAAGGACAATTGCAGAGAGCAGAGTTTGAAGACTGAGGTACAGAAGGACTGTTAAAGAGAGCAGAGGTTGGAGACTGAGGTGCAGAATCACTGTTACAAAGAGTATAATTTGGAGACTGAGTTGCAGAAGGATCGTTGCAGAGAGCAGAGCTTGGAGACTTAAGTGCAGAAGGATTGATACAGAGAGCAGACGTTGGAGACTGAGGTGCAGAAGGACTGTTGCAGAGAGCAGAGGTTTTAGACTGGGGTGTAGAAGGACTGTTGCAGTTAGGAGAGGTAGGAGATTGAGGTCCAGAAATACCCTTACAAAGATCAGTGTTTGGAGACTGCAGTACAGAAGGACTGTTACAGAGAGCAGAGGTTGGAGACTGGGGTGGAAAAGAACTGTTGCAGAGAGTAGATGTTGGAGACTATGGTGCAGAAGGACTGATGCAGAGAACAGATGTTAGAGACTGGGGTGCAGAAGGACCGTTGAAGAGAGCAGAGGTTGGAGACTGGGGTGCAGAAGAATCTTACAGTGAGAAGAGGTTGGAGTCTGAGATGCAGGAGGACTGTTGCAGAGAGCAGACGTTGAAGACTGAGGTGCTGAAGGACTGTTACAGAGAGCAGATTTTGGAGACTGTGGTCCAGGACTGATACAGAAAACAGATGTTGGAGACTGGGGTGCAGAATGATTCTTGCAGACAGCAGAGGTTGGAGACTGGGTTGTAGAAAGACTGTTGCATAGAGCAGAGGTTGGAGACTTAGGTGCAGAAGGCCTGTTACACTGAGGAGAGTTTGGAGACTGTTGTTCAGAAGAACTGATACAGAGAGCAGAGTTTGGAGACTGTGGTGCAGAGAACACAGGTTAAAGACTGGGGTGCAGAAGGATCATGGCAGAGAGCAGGGTTTTCAGACTTAGGTGCAGAAAGACTAATGTAGAGAGCAGATGTTAGAGACTGGGGTTTATAATGACTATGGCAGAGAGTAGAGGTTGGAGACTTGTGTGCATATGGACTGTTCCAGAGAGTAGATGTTGGAGACTGGGGTGCAGAAAGCCTGTTACAGAGAGCAGAGTTTGGAGAAGCGGTGCAGAAGGACTGTTACAGAGAGCAGGGTTTCGAGATTGGTTTGCAAAAGGATCTTACTAAGAGTAGAGTTTGGAGACTGAGATGCAGAATAACTGTTACAGAGAGTTGAATTTGAAGACTGACCTGCAAAAGGACAATTGCAGAGAGCAGAGTTTGAAGACTGAGGTACAGAAGGACTGTTAAAGAGAGCAGAGGTTGGAGACTGAGGTGCAGAATCACTGTTACAAAGAGTATAATTTGGAGACTGAGTTGCAGAAGGATCGTTGCAGAGAGCAGAGCTTGGAGACTTAGGTGCAGAAGGATTGATACAGAGAGCAGACGTTGGAGACTGAGGTGCAGAAGGACTGTTGCAGAGAGCAGAGGTTTTAGACTGGGGTGTAGAAGGACTGTTGCAGTTAGGAGAGGTAGGAGATTGAGGTCCAGAAATACCCTTACAAAGATCAGTGTTTGGAGATTGCAGTACAGATGGACTGTTACAGAGAGCAGAGGTTGGAGACTTGGGTGGAAAAGAACTGTTGCAGAGAGTAGATGTTGGAGACTATGGTGCAGAAGGACTGATGCAGAGAACAGATGTTAAAGACTGGGGTGCAGAAGGACCGTTGAAGAGAGCAGAGGTTGGAGACTGGGGTGCAGAAGAATCTTACAGTGAGAAGAGGTTGGAGTCTGAGATGCAGGAGGACTGTTGCAGAGAGCAGACGTTGAAGACTGAGGTGCTGAAGGACTGTTACAGAGAGCAGATTTTGGAGACTGTCGTCCAGGACTGATACAGAAAACTGATGTTGGAGACTGGGGTGCAGAATGATTCTTGCAGACAGCAGAGGTTGGAGACTGGGTTGTAGAAAGACTGTTGCATAGAGCAGAGGTTGGAGACTTAGGTGCAGAAGGCCTGTTACACTGAGGAGAGTTTGGAGACTGTTGTTCAGAAGAACTGATACTGAGAGCAGAGTTTGGAGACTGCGGTGCAGAGAACACAGGTTAAAGACTGGGGTGCAGAAGGATCATGGAAGAGAGCAGAGTTTTCAGACTTAGGTGCAGAAATACTAATGTAGAGAGCAGATGTTAGAGACTGGGGTTTATAATGACTATGGCAGAGAGTAGAGGTTGGAGACTTTTGTGCATATGGACTGTTCCAGAGAGTAGATGTTGGAGACTGGGGTGCAGAAAGCCTGTTACAGAGAGCAGAGTTTGGAGAAGCGGTGCAGAAGGACTGTTACAGAGAGCAGGGTTTCGAGATTGGTTTGCAAAAGGATCTTACTAAGAGTAGAGTTTGGAGACTGAGATGCAGAATAACTGTTACAGAGAGTTGAATTTGAAGACTGACTTTCAAAAGGACAATTACAAAGTGCAGAGTTTGAAGACTGAGGTGCAGAAGGACTGTTAAAGAGAGCAGAGGTTGGAGACTGAGATGTAAAAGGACTGATACAGAGTGCAGAGTTTTGAGACTGGGTTGCAGAACGACCATTACAGAGAGCAGAGGTTGGCGACTGAGGTGCTGAAAAAACTTTGAAGATAGCAGAGGTTGGAGACTGGGGTGCAGAAGGATCTTACAGAGAGCAGAGTTTGGAGACTGGGATGCAGAAGGACTGTTGTAGAGAGCAGACTTTGGAGACTGGGGTGCAGAAGGATTGTTGCAGAGAGCATTGGTTGGAGACTAGGTTGCGGAAGGACTGCTGCAGAGAGCAAGGATAGACACTGAGGTTCAGAAGGACTGTTACAGAGAGCAAAGTTTGGAGACTGGGGTGCAGGACTGATAGAGAATACAGAGGTTGGAGACTGGGGTGCATAAGGAGCGTTACAGAGAGAAGAGATTGGAGACTGGGGTACAGGAGGACCATTAGAGAGAGCAGAAGTTGGAGATTTTTGTACAGAAGGACTCTTACAAAGAGCAGATTTTGGAGACTGGGGTGCTCAAGTACTGTTGCAGAAAGTAGATGATGGAGATTGGGTTCCAGAAAAACTGTAGCAGAGAGCAGACGTTGGAGACTAAGGTGAAGAAGGACAGTTACACAGAGCATAGGTTGGAGACTGGAGTGCAGAAGGACTGATACAGAAAGCAGAGTTTGGAGATTCGGGTGCAGAAGTATCCTTACAGAGAGCAGAGTTTCGAGAATGCAGTACAGAAGGACTCTTACAGAGAGCAGAGTTTGGAGACTGGGGTGGAGAATGATTGTTGCAGATAGCAGATGTTGGAGACTGGGGTGCAGAAGGAATGTTGCAGACAGCAAAGGATGGAGACTGAGGTGCACAAGGACTGTTGCAGAGAGCAGAGGTTGCAGACTGAGTTTCAGAAGGACTCTTACAGACGGCAGAGTTTGGAGATTGTGGTATAAAACAACTGATACAGAAAGCAAAGGTTGGATACTGGGGCGCATAAGGACCCTTTCGAAGAACAGAGTTTGGAGACTGTGGTACATAAGGACTGGTACCGAGAGAAGAACTTGGAGACTTGGGTGCAGAAGTACTGATGTAGAAAACAGAGGTTGGAGACTGGGGTGCAGATGGATCATTGGGTCGAGCAGAGTATAGAGACTGGGGTATAAAAGGACTGTTGCAAAGAGCAGAGGTTGGAGACTAGAGTGTAGAAGGACTGTTGCAGAGAGCAGACGTTGGAGACTGGGGTGCAGAAGGATCGTTTGGGCGAGCAGAGTATGGAGACTGAGGTGTAGAAGGACTGTTACAGAGACCAGATTTTGGAGACTGGGGTGACGAAGGACTGTTTCAGAGAGCAGATGTTGGAGACTTGGGTGAAGAAGGACGGTTACATAGAGCAGAGATTGGAGACTGAGGTACAGAAGGACTGTTACAGAGATTAGAGGTTGGAGACTTGGGTGCAGATGAATTATTGCAGAGAGCAGAGTTTTCACACTGAGGTACAGAAGATCTGTTGCAGAGAGCAGATGTTGGAGACTGGGGTTCACAATGACTGTTGCAGCGAGCAGAGTTTTCAGACTTGGGTGCCAAAGGATCTTTGCAGAGAGAAGAGGTTGGACACTGAGGTTCAGAAGGATCGTTGAAGAGAGCAGAGGTTCGAGACTGGGGTGCAGAAGGATCATTACAGAGAGCAGAGTTTGAAGACTGGGGTGCAGAAGGAATGGTGCAGTGAGCAGAAGTTGGAGACTTGGGTGCAGAATGACTGTTGCAGAAAGCAGAGTATGGAGACTGGGGTGCAGAAGGACTTATAGAGAAAGCAAATGTTGGAGATTGGGGTGTAGAAGGACCATTACAGAGAGCAGAGGTTGGAGAATCCCGTACAGAAGGAAAGTTACAGAGAGCATAGGTTGGAGACTGAGGTGCAGAAGACTCTTGCAGAAAACAGAGGTTAGAGACTGGGGTGCAGAAGGACCCTTTCAGAGAGCAGAGGTTGGAGACTAAGGTGCAGAATTATTGTTACAGAGAGCAGAGTTTGGATACTAGGTTGCAGAATAACTGTTACAGTGAGCAGCGGTTGGAGACTGGTGTGCAGAAGGATCTCGCGGAGAGCAGAGGTTAGAGACTGGGGTTCAGACGGACTGTTGTAGTGAGCAGATGTTGGAGAGTGTGGTGCAGAAGCATCCTTGCAGAGAGTAGAGGTTAGAAACTGTGGTGCTGAAGGCCTCTTGCAGAGAGCAGAGGTTGGAGACTGGAGTGCAGAAAGCATGTTACAGAGAGCGAAGTTGCACACTGGTTTTCAGAAGGGTCTTACAGAGAGAAGAGGTTGAAGACTGAGGTACAGAAGGACTGTTACAGAGAGCAGAGGTTGGAGACTGGGGTGCAGAAGGACTGTTAAAGAGAGCAGAGTTTGCAGACTGGGTTTCAGAAGAGTCTTACAGAAAGATGAGTTTGGAGACTGAGGTACAGAAGGTCTGTTGCAGAGAGTAGATGTTTGAGACTGGGGTGCAGAAGGATTGTTTGAGCGAGAAGAGTATAGAGACTGGGGTGTAGATGGACTTTTGCAGAGAGCAGAAGTTGGAGTCTGGGGTGTAGAAGGACTGTTTCAGAGAGCAGATGTTGGAGACTTGTGTGCAGAAGGACGGTTTCATTGAGCAGAGATTGGAGACTGAGGTACAGAAGGACTGTTACAGAGAGCAGAGTTTGGAGACTGGGTTGCAGATGGATTATTGCAGAGAGCAGAGTTTTCACACTGAGGTACAGAAGAATTTTTGCAGACAGAAGATGTTGGAGACTGGAGTTAACAAGGACTGTTGCAGAGAGAAGAGTTTGGAGACTGGTGTGCAGAAGGACCATTGCAGAAAGCACAAGTTGGAGACTGGGGTGCAGAAGGAATGTTGTAGAGAGCAGTATTTGGAGACTTGGGTGCATAAGGACTGTTGCAGAAAGCAGAAGTTCGAGACTAGGATGCAAAAGGACTGATAGAGAAAGCAGATGTTGGAGACTGGGGTGCAGAAGGACCCTTACAAAGTGCAGATTTTTGAGACTGCACTACAGGAGGACTGTTACAGAGAGCAGAGGTTGTAGACTGGGGTACAGAAGAAGTGTTGAAGAGAACAGAGGTTGAAGAGTTTGGTGCAGAAGGATCATTGCAGAGACCAGAGGTTGGAGACTGGGGTGCAGAACATTGATACAGAAATTAGAGGTTGGAGACTGGGGTGCAGAAGGCCTGATACAGAAATCAGAGTTTGGAGACTGTGGTGTAGAAGGACTGTTACAGAGAGCAGAGTTTGAATAGTGGGTTGCAGAAGGATGTTACAGAGAGCAGAGGTTGGAGACTGGGGTGCAGAAGGACTGATACAGAAAGCAGAGGTTGGATACTCCGGTGCAGAAGGACCCTTACAGAGAGCAGAGGTTGGAGACTGAGGTGCAGAAGGACTGTTGCAGGGAGCAGAGGCTGCAGTCTGAGTCGCAGAAGGACTGTTACAGCAGGCAGAGTTTCGAGACTTTGGTGGAAAACGACTGATACAGAAAGTAGAGGTTGGATACTGGGGTGCATGAAGACACTTATGGAGAACAGAGGTTGGAGACTGCGGTACAGAAGGACTGTTACAGAGAGCAGAGGTTGGAGACTTGGGTGCAGAAGAAGTTTTGTAGAGAACAGAGGTTATAACTGGGTTTCAGGAGGATATTTTTGGCGAGAAGAGTATGGAGACTGGGGTGTAGAAGGACTATTGCAGAGAGCAGAAATTGTAGACTGTGTTGTAGAAGGACTTTTGCAGAGAGCAGATGTTGGAGACTTGGGTGCAGAAAGACTGTTGCATAGAGCATAGGTTGGAGACTGAAGTGCAGAAGGATGGTTAGAGAGACCTGAGGTTGGAGACTGGGGTGAAGAAGGACTTCTACAGAGAGGAGAGTTTGGAGACTGGGGTGTAGAAGGATCGTTAAAGAGAGCATATTTTGTAGACTGTAATGCAGAAGGACTTATACAGAGAGCACAAGTTGAAGATGGGTGTGCAGTAGGACATTTACAGAGAGAAAATGTTGGAGACTGATGTGCAGAAAAACTGCTGCAGAGAGAAAAGTTTGGAGACTGGGGTGCAGAAGGAGTGTTTCAGAGAGCAGATGTTGCAGACTGAAGTACAAAATGACCCTTACAGAGACCAGAGTTTGGAGACTGCGGTACAAAAGGACTGTTACAGAGAGCATAGTTTGGAGACAGGTGTTCAGAAAGATCTTACAGACAGCATAGGTTGGAGACTGGGGTGCAGAAGGACTGTTGAGGAGAGCAGAGGTTGGAGACTGGGGTGCAGAAGGCCTGTTAAAGACAGCAGTGCTTGGAGACTGAGGTGCAGAAGAATCATTGCTGAGAGCAGAGTTTTCAGACTTAGGTGCAGAAGGACTCTTGCTGAGAGTAGTTGTTCGAGAGTGGGGTGCCGAAGGACTTTTTCAGAGAGCAGAACTTGGAGCCTGGGGTGCAGAAGAATTCTTGCAGAGAGCAGAGGTTGGAGGCTGGGTTGCAGAAGGACTTTTACAGAGAGTAGAGTTTGGAGACTGAGGAGCAGAAGGAACGTTGTAGAGAGCAGAGGTTGGAGACTGATGTCCAGACAGATTGTTACAGAGATCAGAGGGTGGAGACTGGAGTGCAGAAGGAGTGTTACAGAGAGCAGAGTTTGAAGATTGGGGTGCAGAAGAACTGTTACCGAGAGCAGAGGGTGGAGACTGGGGTGCAGAGGACTGTTGCAGAGAGCAGAGTTTGGAGACTTTGTTTCAGAAAGACTAATACAGAAAGTAGAGTCTGGAGACTGGGGTGTAGAAGGACCGTTACAGAGAGCAGAGTTCGGAGACTGCTGTACAGAAAGACTGTTACAGGGAGCAGAGGTTGGAGACTGGGTTTCTAAGGATCATTGCAGAGAGCAGATGTTTTAGACTGGTGTGCAGAAGTATCTTACAGAGAGCATAGATGGGAGACTGAGCTGCATAAGAACTGTTACAGAGACCCGTGCTTGAAGACTGGGGTGCAGAAGGATCCTTGCATAGAGCAGAGGTTGGAGACTGAGGTGCGGAATGATTGATGAGGAGAGCAGAGGTTGAAGACTATGGTGGACAATGATACTTACAAAGAGCAAATGTTGAAGACTGGGGTGCAGAAGGACAGTTACAGAAAGCACAGGTTGGAGACTGGGGTGCAGAAGAAATGTTGCAGAGAGTAGAGGTTGTAGACTCGGGTACAGAACTGATACAAAAAGCAGACTTTGGAGACTGTGGTGCAGAAGGACTGTTGCAGAGAAAAGAGTTTGGAGACTGAGGTGCAGAAGGATTGTTACAGAGAGCAGAGGTTGGAGACAGGTGTGCAGAAGGACTGATGCAGAGAGGAGAGGTTTTATACTGGGATGTACAAGGACTGTTGCAGAGAGTACAGGTTGGAGATTGGGGTTCAGAAGGACTGTAGCAGAGAGCAGAGGCTGGAGACTAAGGTGCAGAAGGACAGTTACGCAGAGCAGAGGTTGGAGACTGGGTTGCAGAAGGACTGACAAAGAAAGCAGAGGTTGGAAATTGGGGTGCAAAAAGTACCCATACAGAGAGCAAAGGTTGGAGAATGCAGTACAAAAGGACTGTTACAGAGAGCAAAGTTTGGAGACTGGGGTGCAAAAGGACTGTTGCAGAGAAGAGAGGTTGCAGACTGAGTTGCTGAAAGACGGTTACAGAGGGAAGAGTTAAGAGACTGTGATTCAAACGACTGATACAGAAAGCACAGTTTGGATACTGTGGTGCATAAAGACCCTTACAGAGAACAGAGGTTGGAGACTGTGGTACAGAAGGACTGTTACAGAGAGCCGAGGTTGAAGTATGGGTTGCAGAAGAACCGATGTAGAGAACAGAGTTTGGAGACTGGGGTGCAGAAAGATCGTTGGGGCAATCAGAGTATGGAGACTTGGGTGTAGAAGGACTGTTGCAGAGAGCAGAGGTTGGAGACTGGGATGCAGAAGGACTGTTGCAGAAAGCAGAGGTTGGAGACTGGGGTGAAGATGGATTATTGCAGAGAGCAGAGTTTTCAGACTAAGGTACAGAAGAACTGTTGCAGAAAGCAGATGTTGGAGACTGGGGTTCGCAAAAACTGTTGCAGCTAGCAGAGGTTTCAGACTGGGGTGCAGAGGGATCATTGCAGAGAGCAGAGGTTGGAGACTGTGGTGTAGAAGGACTGTTGCAGAAAGCAGAGGTTGGAAACAGGCGTGTATAAGGACTGTTGCAGAGAGCAGACGTTTGAGACTGGGGTGCAGAAAGATCATTGGGGCGAGAATAGAGCAGAGTTAGGAGACTGGGGTGCAGAAGGACTTTTACAGAGAGCACAGGTTGGATACTTGGGTGCAGAAGAAATGTTGCAGAGAGCAGAGGTTGGAGATTTGTTTGCAGAAGTACTGTTTCAGAAAGCAGAGGTAGGAGACTGAGGTGCAGAAGGACTGTTGCAGAGAGCAGAGGTTAAAGACTGGGGTGCAGAAGGACTGTTACAGAGAGGAGACTTTGGAGACTGGGTTTCAGAAGGATCTTACAGAGAAAAGAGTTTGGAGACTGAGGTGCAGAAGGACTGTTACAGAGAGCGGAAGTTCGAGACTGAGGTGCAGAAGGATCATTACAGAGAGCAGAGGTTGGAGACTGGGGTGCAGACAGACTTTTATAGAGAGCAATGGTTTGATACTGGGGTGCAGAAGGAATGTTGCAGAGAGCAGAGGTTGGAGACTGAGGTTCAGAAGGACTGTTGCTGAGAGTAGAGATTGGAGATTTGCGTGCAGAAGGACTGTTGCAGAGAGTAGAGTTTGGAAATTGTGGTCCAGAAGGAGTGTAGCAGAGAGCAGAGTTTGGAGACTAAGGTGCAGAAGTACAGTTACACAGAGCACATTTTGGAGACTTGGGTGCAGAAGGACTGATACAGAAAGCAGAGGTTGGAGACTCGGGTGCAGAAGTTCCCTTACCGAGAGCAGAGTTTGGAGAATGCAGTACAGATGGACTGTTACAGAGAGTAGAGTTTGGAGACTGGGGTGGAGAATTACTGTTGCAGAGAGCAGATGTTGGAGACTGGGGTGCAAAAAGACTGTTGCAGAGATTAGAGGATGGAGACTGGGGTGCAGAAGGACTGTTGCAGAGAGCAGAGGTTGCAGACTGCGTTGCAAAAGGACTATTAGAGAGGGAAGAGTTTGGAGACGGTTCTGCCAAATGACTGATACAGAAAGCAGAGGTTGGATACTGGGGTGCATAAGGACCCTTACAGAGAACAGAGATTGGAGACGGCGGTACAGAAGGGCTGTTACAGATAACCGAGGTTGGAGACTGGAGTGCAGAAGAACTGATGTAGAGAACAATGGTTGGAGACTGGGGTGCAGAAGGATCGTTGGGGCGAGCACAGTATGGAGACTAGGGTGTAGAAGGACTTTTGCAGAGAGCAGAGGTTGGAGACTGGGGTGTAGAAGGACTGTTTCAGAGAGCAGACATTGGAGACTGGGGTGCAGAAGGTTCATTGGGGCGAGCAGAGTATGGAGACTGAGGTGTAGAAGGACTGTTGCAGAGAGCAGAGTTTTTAGACTGAAGTACAGAAGAACTGTTTCAGTAAGCAGATGTTGGAGACTGGGTTTCACAAGGACTGTTGCAGTGAGCAGAGGTTTGAGACTGGGGTGCAGAAGGATCATTGCAGAGAGCAGAGGGTGGAGACTGAGGTGCAGAAGGAATGTTGCGGAGAGCAGAGGTTGGAGACTTGAGTACAGAAGCACTGTGTCAGAAAGCAGAGTTTGGAGACTGAGGTGCAGAAGGACTGTTGCAGAGAGAGGAGGTTAGAGTCTGATGTGCAGAAGGATCATTAAAAGAGCAGAGGTTGGAAACTGGGGTGCGGACGGACTTTTACAGAGAGCACAGGTTTGATACTGGGAAGCAGAAGGAATGTTGCAGAGAGCAGATGTTGAAGACTGGGGTGTAGAAGGACTGCTGCAGAGAGCAGAGGTTGAAAACTTGGGTGCAGAAGGACTGTTGCAAAGAGCAGAATTTGGAGACTGAGTTGCAGAAGGACTGTTACAGAGAGCAGAGTTTGGAGACTTGGGTGCAGAAGAACTGTTGCAGATAGCAGAGTTTGGAAACTGAGGTGAAGAAGGACTATTGCAGGGAGCAGGTGTTGGAGATTTGGGTGCAGAAGGACTTTTGCAGAGAGTAGAATTTGAAGAAAGAGGTGCAGAAAGACCATTACAGAGAGCAGAGTTTGGAGACTGCAATACAGGAGGACTGTTACAGAGAGCAGAATTTGGAAACTGGAGTGGAGAAGAACTGTTTCAGAGTGCAGATATTGGAGACTGGTGTGCAGAAGAACTGTTGCAGAGAGCAGAGGTAGGAGATTGAGACACAGAAAGACTGTTATAGAGAGAAGACTTTGGAGACTGGGGTGCAGAAGTACTGATACAGAGAGCAGAGTTTGGAGACTGGGGTGCAGAAGGCCTGTTACGCAGAGCAGAGGTTGGAGACTGGGTACAGAAGGGCTGTTACAGAGAGCAGTGTTTGGAGACTGTGTTGCAGAAGAATATTACGTAGAGCAGAGTTTTGAGACTGCAGTGCAGAAGCATTGTTACAGAGAGCAGAGGTTGGCGACTGGGGTGCAATAGGATTATTGCAGAGAGCAGAGGTCGGAGACTTGGGTGCAAAAGGACGGTTGCAGACAGCAGATGTTGGAGACTGGGGTGCAGAAGGACTGTTACACAGAGCAGAGGTTGAATACTGGAGTGAAAAAGGACTGTTACAGATAGCAGAGTTTGGAGACTGGGGTGCAGAAGGACTGATACAGAAAGCAGAGGTTGGAGAATGGGATGCTGAAGGACTGTTTCAGAGAGTAGATGTTAAAGACTGAGGTGCAGAAAAACTGTTGCATAGAGCAGAAGTTGGAGATTGGGGTGTAGAATGATTGCTGCAGAGAGCAGATGTTGGAGACTGGGGTGAAGAAGGACTTTAACAGAGATAAGAGTTTGGAGATTGGGGTGCAGAAGGATCTTACAGAGAGCAGAGGTTGGAGAGTGGCATGCAGAACTGTTGCACAGAGTAGAGTTTGGAGACTGGGGTGCAGAAGGACTGTTACATACAGCAGAGTTTGGAGACTGGGTGGCAGAAGGATGTTATGTAGAGCAGATGTTGGAGACTGAGGTGCAGAAGAAATGTTACCGAGAGCAATGGTTGGAGACTGGGGTGGAGAAGGATTTTTGCAGGGAGCAGAGGTTGGAGACTGACCTGCTGAAAGACTCTTGCAGACAACAGAGGTTGGAGAATGGGGTGCAGAAGAACCGCTACAGAAAGTAGATTTTGGAGACTGAGGTGCAGAAGGAGTGTTACAGAGAGCAGAGTTTGGAGACTGGGGTGAAGAAGGACTGTTATGGAGATCAGAGTTTGGAGACTTTGTTGCAGAAAGATCTTACATAAAGCAGAGGTTGGAGACTGAGGTGCAGAAGAAATGATACCCAGAGCAGAGTTTGGATACTGGGGTGCAGAAGGACTGTTTCCGAGACCAGAGGTTGGAGACTGTCCTGCAGAAGGACCGTTGCAGAGAGCAGAGGTTGGAGACTGGGGGGAGAAGGAATGTTACAAGGACAAAGTTTGGAAACTGGGGTGTAGAAGGATCTTACAGAGAGCAGATGTTAGAGACTGGGGTTTAGAAGGACTATTACAGAGAGCAGAGGTTAGAGACTGAGTTGCAGAAGGACTGTTATAGAAAGCAGAGTTTAGAGACTGTGGTGCACAAGGATCCTTGAAGACATCAGAATTTTCACACTGATGTACAGAATGACTGTTGCAGAGAGCAGAATTTGGAGACTTAGGTGCAGAAGGACTGTTACAGACAGCAGAGGTTGGATACTGGGATGCAGAAGGACTGTTGCAGAGAACAGAGGTTGAAAACTGTGGTGCAGAAGGATCGTGGAAGAGAGCAGAGTTTTCAGACTGAGGTGCAGAAGGACAAATGCAGAGAGCCGATGTTGGAGACTGGGGTTCAGAAAGACTGTTGCAGAGAGGAGAGGTTGGACATTTTGGTGGAGAAGGATCGTACCAGAGAGCAGAGGTTGTAGACTGGGGTGCAGAAGGCCTGTTACAGCTAGTAGAATTTGGAGAAGGGGTGCAGTAGGACTGTTACAGAGAGCAGAGTTTGGGGATTGGATTGCAGAAGGATCTTACAGACAGCAGATATTGTAGATTGAGATGCAAAAGGACTGTTACAGAGAGTAGAGGTTGGAGACTGAGGTGCAGAAAGACCAATGCAGAGAGCAGAGTTTGGAGACTGAGGTGCAGAAGGATTGTTGAAGAGCAGAGGTTGGAGACGTGGGTGTAGAAGGACTGTTGCAGAGAGCAGAGGTTGTAGATTGGGGTGCAGAAGGACTGTTGCAAAGAGCAGAATTTCAAGACTGAAGTTCTTAAGTGCTGTTACAGAGAGCCGAGGTGGTGACTTGAGTGCAGAAGGTCTGATACAGACAGCAGAGGTTGGAGTCTGGGGTGGCAGAGGACAGTTACAGAGAGCAGAGGTTGGAGACTGCAGTATAGAAGAACTGTTACACAGAGCAAACGTTGGAAAGTGGGGTGCAGAAGGACAGTTGCAGAGAGCAGAGTTTGGAGACTGGGGTGCAGAAGAACTTTTGCAGAGAGAAGAGGTTGGAGCCTGAGGTGCAGAAGGACAGTTGAAGAGAGCAGAGTTTGGAGAATGCGGAACAGAAGGACTGTTACAGAGAGTAGAGGTTGGAGACTGGGGTGCAGAAGGAATGTCACAGAGAGTAGAGTTTGGAAACTGGGTTGCAGAAGAATCTTATAGAAACCAGAGGTTGTAGACTGTGGTGCAGAAGGACTGATGCAGAGAGCAGACATTGGAGACTAAGGTGCAGAAGAATCATTGCAGAGAGTAGAGGTTGGAGATTTGGGTGTAGAAAAACTGTTGCAGAGAGCAGATGTCTGAGACTGGGGTGCAGAAGGACTGTTGAAGAGAGCAGAGTTTGGAGACTGAGGTGAAGAAGGATCGTTACAGAGAGCAGAGGTTAGAACCTGGGGTGCAGAAGAACTGATACAAAAAGCAGAGTGTGGAGACTGGGGTGCAGAAGGACCTTTACAGAGAGCAGAGGTTGGAGACTGGGGTGCAGAAAGAATTTTGCAAAGAGCAGAGGTTGGAGACTGGGGTGAAGAAGGAATGTTGTCGAGAGCAGATATTGGAGACTGAGGTGCAGAATGACTGTTACAGAGAGCAGAGGTTGAAGCCTGTTGTGCAGAAAGACTGATACAGAAAGCAGAGTTTGGAGACTGGGTTGCAGAAGGACCGTTACAGTGAGAAGAGTTTGGAAACTGCAGTACAGAAGGACTGTTACAGAGAGTAGAGGTTGGAGACTAGGGTGGAGAAGGACTGTTGGAGAGATCAGATGTTGGAGACTTGGTTGCAGAAGAACTGTTGCAGACAGGAGGTTGGAAACTGGGAGGCAGAAGAACTGTTGCAAGGAGGAAAGGTTCGAGATTGGGGTGCAGAGACTGTTGCAGAGAGCAGATGTTGGAGACTGGGGTGGAGAAAGACTTTTTTAGAGAGAAGAATTTGGAGACTGAGGTGCAGAAGGACTGTTACAGAGAGCAGAGATTAGAGACTTGAGTGCAGAAGGACTGATACAGAAAGTAGAGGTTAGAGACTGCAGTGCAGAAGTACCGTTACAGAGAGTAAAAGTTAGAGACTGGGGTGTAGAATAACTGTTGTAGAGAACAGAGGTTGGAGACTGGGGAGCAGAAGGACCATTGCAGAAAGCAGAGTTTGGAGACTGGGTTTCAAAGGATCTTACAGAGAGCAAAAGTTGGATTCTGAGTTGCAGAAGAATGTTACAGAGAGCAACGTTTGGAGACTGGGGTTCAGAAAAACTGATACAGAAAGCAGAGTTTGGAGCCTGGTGTGCAGAAAGACCATTACAGAGAGCAGAGGATTAAGACTGCAGTACAGAAGGTCTGTTACAGAGAGAAGATTTTGGAGACTGGGTTGCAGAAGGAGTGTTGCAGAGAGCAAGGTTGAAGACTGGGGTGCAGAAGAGCTGTTGCAGAGAGAAGAGGTTGCAGAGTGAGGTGCAGAAGGACTGTAACTGAGAGCAGAGTTTGGAGACTGTAGTGCAGAATGACTGATACAGAAAGGAGAGGTTGGAGACTGGGGTTAAGAAGGACCCTTACAGAGAACAGAGGTTGAAGACTGTGGTACAGAAGAACTGTTTTGGGAACAGAGTTTGGAGACTGGGGTGCAGAAGGACCATTGCACATTGCAGAGGTTGGAGATTTGGGTGTAGAAGGCCTGTTAAAGAGAGAAAAGGTTGGAGACTGGGGTGCACAAAGACTGTTACAGTGAGCCGAGTTTGGAGACTGGGTAGTAGATGGATCTTACAGAGAGCACAACTTTGAGACTGACGTGCAGAAGGAGTGTTACATAGAACAGAGTTTGGAGACTGGGGTGCAGAAGGATTGTTGCAGAGAGCGAGTATTCAGACTGAGGTGCAGAAGGACTGTTGCAGACAGCTGATGTTTGAGACTGGGGTGCATAAAGACTGTTGAAGAGAGAAGAGTTTGGAGACTTGGGTGCAAAATGATCGTTACAGAGAGCAGAGATTGTAGACTGGGGTGCAGAACGCCTGTTACAGATTGCAGAATTTGGAGAAGGGATGCAGTAGGACTGTTACAGAGAGCAGAGTTTGGAGATTGGGTTGCAGAAGGATCTAACAGACAGCAGAGTTTGGAGACTGAGGTGCAGAAAGACTGTTACAGAGAGTAGAGGTTGGAGACTGAGGTGCAGAAAGACCAATGCCGAGAGCAGAGTTTGGAGACAGAGGTACAGAAGGACTGTTGAAGAGCAGAGGTTGGAGACTTGGGTATAGAAGGACTGTTGCAGAGAGCAGAGGTTGTAGATTGGGGTCCAGAAGTACTGTTGCAGAGAGCAGAATTTGAAGACTGAGGTTCATAAGGACTGTTACAGAGAGCAGAGGTTTGAGACTTGAGTGCAGAACGACTGATACAGAAAGCAGAGGTTAGAGTCTGGGGTGCAAGGGGACAGTTACGGAGAGCAGAGGTTGGAGACTGCAGTACACAAGGCCTGGTACACAGAACAGAGGTTGGAGAGTGGGGTGCAGAAGGACAGTTACAAAGAGCACAGTTTTGAGACTGGGGTGAAGAAGAAATGTTTCAGAGAGCAGAGGTTGGAGACTGGGGTGAAGAAGGTCTCTTGCAGAGAGCAGATTTTAGAGACTGGGGTGCAGAAAGACCCTTACAGAGAACAGAGGTTGGATACTGCGGTACAGGAGGACTGTTACTGGGATCAGAGTTTGGAGACTGGGGTGCAGAATAACTGTTGTAGAGAACAGAGTTTAGAGAGTTGGGTGCAGGTCGACCATTGAAGATAGCAGAGGTTGAAGAATGGCTTTCAGAAGAATCCTACAGAGAGCAGAGTTTGAATACTGAGGTGCAGAAGGACTGTTGCAGAGAGCAGAGGATGGAGATTGGGGTGCAGTAGGACTGTTGAAGAAAGCAGAGGTTGGAGTCTGAGGTGCAGAAGGACTGTTAAAGAGACCAGAGTTTAGAGACCGGGGTGCAGAAAGACTGATATAGAAAGTAGAGTTTGGAGACTGGGGTGCAGAAAAAGCGTTACAGAGAGCAGAGGTTTGAGACTGAAGTACAGAAGGACGGTTACAGAGAGCAGATGTTGGAGTGTGGGGTGGAAAAATACTGTTGTAGAGAGCAGATTTTGGAGACTGGGGTGCAGACAGACTGTTGCAGAGAGAAGAGGTTGCAGAGTGAGGTGCAGAAGGACTGTTACAGAGAGCAGAGTTTGAAGACTGTGGTGCAGAAGGACCGATACAGAAAGCAGAGGTTGGAGAATGGGGTGCAGAATGAACCTTACAGAGAACAGAGGTTGAAGACTGTGGTACAGAAGAACTGATGAAGAGAACAAGGTTGGAGACTGGGGTGCATAGGGACCATTGCAGAGAGTAGACATTGGAGACTGGGGTGCCGAAGGATTGTTGCAGAGAGCAGACGTTAGAGACTGGGGTGCAGAAGGATTTTACAGAGAGCAAAGTTTGGAGACTGAGGTGCAGAAGGACTGTTGCAAAGAGCAGAGGTTGGAGACCAGGGTGCAGAAGGACTGTGCAGAGTGCAGTGTTTGGTGACTGGGGTGTAGAAGGACTCTTGCAGAGAGCAGAGGTTAGAGACTGGGGTGCAGAAGGACTGTTACAGAGAGCAGAGGTAGAAGCCTGGGGTGCAGAACTATGGATACAAAAAGCAAAGTTTGGAGACTGGGGTGCAGAAGGACCATTACAGAGAAAAGAGGTTGGAGACTGCGGAATAGAAGGACTGTTAAAGAGAGCAGAGTTTGGAGACAGGTGTGTAGAAGGATATTACAGAGTGCAGAGGTTGGAGACTGCAGTGCAATAGGACTGTTGCAGAGAGCATAGGTTGGACACTGTGGTGCAGAAGAATTGTTGCAGAGAGAAGACGTTGGAGACTGAGGTGCAGGAGGCCTGTTACAGAAAGCAGAATTTAAAGACTGAGGTGCAGAAGGACTGTTATAGAGTGCAGAGTTTGGAGACTGGTTTACTGAAGGATCTTACAGAGAGAAGAGGTTGGAGACTGAGGTGCAGAAGGACTGTTACAGAGAGCAGAGGTGGGAGGCTGAGGTGTAGAAGGACTGTTACAAAGAGCAGATTTTGGAGACTCAGGTGCAGAAGGACTGTTACAGGGTGCAGGGTTTGGAAATTGGGGTGCAGAAGGACCATTAAAGAGTGCAGAGTTTGTAGACTGCGGTATAGAAAAACTGTTACAGAAAGCAGAGGTTGGAGACTGGGGTGTAGAAGAAATGATACAGAGAGCACGGGTTGGATACAAAGGTACAGAAGGATAGATAAAGAGAGCAGAGTTTTGAGACTGGGGTTCAGAAGCACTGATACAGAAAGCAGAGTTTGAAGACTGGGGTAAAGAAAGACCGTTATGGAGAGCAGAGGTTGGAGACTGCGGTACAGAAGAACTGTTACAGAGAGCAGATGTTGGAGACTGGTCAGCAGAAGGACTGTTGCACAGGACAGAGTTTGGAGACTGGGGTGCCGCTTTACACTTACAGAAAGGAGAGTTTAAAAACCGGGGTGGAGAATGAATGTTACAGAGAGCAGATTTGAAAACGGGAGTGCAGAAGGATATTACAGAGAGGAGAGGATGGAGACTGTGGTGCAGAAGGACTGTTGCAGAGAGCACAGGATGGAGACTGGGGTCCAGAAGGATTGTTGCAGAGAGCAGAGGTTGGAGACTGGAGTGCATAATGACTGTTAGAGAGAGCAGAGGTTGGAGACTGAGGTGCAGAAGGAATGTTACTGAGAGCAGAGTTTGGAGACTGGGCTGCAGAAGGACTGTTACAGAGCAGAGGTTGGAGACTGGGGTTCAGATGGATCTTACAGAGACCAGAGGTTGAAGACTGGGGTGCAAAATAACTTCTGCAGAGAGCAGAGTTTGGAGACTGTGGTGGAGAATAATCGATGTAGAGAGAAGAGGTTGGAGACTGGGGTGCAGAAGGCCTGTTACATAGAGCAGAGGTTGGAGACTGGCTTGTAGAAGTCCTGTTACAGAGAGCAGAGTTTGGAGACTGTTGTGCAGAAGGACTGTTACAGAGTGAATATTTTAAAGACTGGGTTCTAGAAAGATCTTACAGAGAGCAGAGTTTGGAGAATGAGGTGCAGAAGGACTGTTACAGAGAGCAGATGTTGGAGATTGAGGTGAAGAAGGACTGTTACAGAGAGCAGTGTTTGGAGACTGGGTTACTGTAGGATCTTACAGAGAGCAGAGGTTGGAGACTGAGTTGCAGTCGGACTGTTACAGAGAGCAGTGGTTGGAGACTGGGGTGCAAAAGGATCCTGCAGAGAGCAGAGGTTTCAGACTGAGGTGTAGAAAATGTGTTACAGAGAACAGAGGTTAGAGTCTGAGGTGTAGAAGGACTGTTACAGAGAGCAGAGTTTGGAGATTCAGGTGCAGAAGGACTGTTACAGGAAGCAGAGTTTGTAAATTGGGGTGCTGAAGCACCGTTACAGAGACCAGAGTTTGGAGACTGCGGTATAAGACTGTTACTGAGAGCAGAGGTTGGAGACTGGGGTGCATAAGGACTCTTACATAGAGCACAGGTTGGAGACTGAGGTGCAGAAGGATAGATACAGAGAACAGAGTTTGGAGACTGGGGTTCAGACAGACTGATACAGAAAGTAGACGTTTGAGACTGAGATGTAAAGGACCGTTATAAAGAGAAGAGGTTGGAGACTGTGGTACAGAAGGACTGTTACAGAGAGCAGATCTCAGAAACTGGGGAGAAGAAGAACTGTTGCAGAGGACAGAGGTTAGAGACTTGGGTGGAGAAGGAATGATACGGAGAGCAAAGTTTGGAAACTGGAGTGCAGAAGGAACTTACAGAGAGCAGAGTTTGGAGACTGTGGTTCAGAAGGACTGTTACAGAGAGCAGATATTGGAAACTGGGGTGCAGAGGACTATTGCAGATAGCAGATTTTAGAGACTGTGGTGCAGAAAGACTGTTAGAGAGAGCAGACGTAGAAGACTGGGTTGCAGAAGGGTCGTTGAAGAGAGCAGAGTTTTCAGAATGAGGTGCAGAATGACTGTTGCAGAGAGCAGAGGTTGGATACATGGGTGCAGAATGATCTTACAGAGAGCAGAATTTGGAGACTGAGGTGCAGAAGAACATTTGCAGAGATCAAAGGTTGGAGACTGGGTTGAAGTAGGATCATTGCAGAGAGCAGAGGTTGGAGACTGGGGTGCAGACGGATCTTGCAGAGAGCAGAGGTGTCAGACTGAGTTTCTGAAGGACTGTGACAGATAGCAGAGGTTGGAGACTGAGGTGTAGAAGACTGTTAAAGAGAACAGAGTTTGAAGACTGAGGTGCAGAAGCACTGTTAAAGAAAGCAGAGGTTGGAAATTGCGGTGCAGAAGGACCCTTACAGAGACCAGAGTTTGGAGACTGCGGTATAGAAAAACTGTTAAAGAGAGCAGAGTTTGGAGACTGGGGTGCAGGTGGACTGTTGCAGAGAGCAGTAGTTGGAGACTGGGGTGCACAAGGACTATTGCAGAGAGCAGATGTTGGTAACTAGGGTGCCAAAGGACTGTTGCTGAGAGCAGAGTTTTCAGACTGGGGTACAAAAAAAAACTGTTGCGGAGAGCAGATTTGGAGACTGGGGTGAAGAAGGATTGTTTCAGAGAGCAGAGGTTCGAAACAGGGGTGCAGAAAGATCTCTGCAGAGAGCAGAGGTTTGAGACTGGGTTTCAGAAGGCCTGCTATAGAAAGCAGAGTTTTGATACTGGCGTGCAGAGTCCTGTTACACAAAGGAGAGTTTGGAGACTGGGGTGCAGAAGAACTGTTACAGAGAGCAGAGTTTGAAGACTGGGTTGCTGAAGGCACTTACAAAGAGCAGAGGTTTGAGCCTGAGGTGCAGGTTGACTGTTACTGAGAGCAGTGGTTGGAGACTGCTGTGTAGGAGAACTGTTGCAGAGAGTAGAGGTTGGAGACTGGAGTGCAGAAGGACTGTTGCAGAGAGCAGATTTTGGAGACTGAGGTGCAGAAAGACTGTTACAGAGAGCAGAGATTGGAGACTGGGGTACTGAAAAACAAGTACAGAGAGCAGAGTTTGGAGACTTTGTTGCAATAGGAGTGTTGCTGAGAGCAGACTTTAGAGACTGAGGTTCAGATGGATTTTACAGAGAGCAGAATTTGGAGACTGAGGTGCAGAAAAACTGTTGCAGAGATCAGAGGTTGGAGACAGGGGTTAAGAAAGATCATTGGAGAGAGCAGATTTTGAAGACTGGGGTGCTGAATGCCTGCTACAGAGAGCAGAGATTTGGGACTGAGGTGCAGAAAGACTGTTACAGAAAGCAGAGGTTGAAATTGGGGTGCAGAAGGACCGATATAGAGACCAGAGTTTGGAGACTGCGGTATAGAAAAAGTGTTACAGAGAGCAGAGGTTTGAGACTGGGGTGCAGAAGGACTGTTACAGAGAGAAGAGTTTGGAGACTGGGGTGCAGAAGGATTATTGCAGAGCACCGAATTTTTAGACTGAGGTGCAAAACGACTGTTGCCGAGAGCAGTTGTTGGAGACTTGGGTGCATTAGGACTGTTTCAGAGAGCAGACGTTGGAGACTGGGGTGAACAAGGATGGTTGGAGAGAGCAGACGTTTGAGACTGGGGTGCGAAAAGCCTGTTACAGAGAACAGAGGTTGGAGACAGGGGTGCAGAAGGCCTTTTACAGAAGAGTTTGGAGAAAGGGTGCAGAAGGACTGTTACAGAGGGAAGAGTTTGAAGACTGGGTTGCAGAAAGATCTTACACAGAGCAGAGATTGAAGACTGAGGTGCAGAACGACTGTTACAGAGAGTAGAGGTTGGAGACTGAGGTACAGAAGGATTGTTAAAGAGAGCAGATGTTGGAGACTGGGGTGCAGAAGGACTGTTTCAGGTAGCAGAGGTTGGAGACTGGGGTGTAAAAGGAATGTTGCAGAGAGCAGAGTTTGGAGACTGAGATGCCGGAGTGTTATTGAGATCACAGGTTAGAAACTGGGGTGCAGAAGGACTGGTAGAGAAAGCAGAGGTTGGAGACTGTGGTGCAGAAGGAAAATTACAGAGAGCAGACTTTGGAGACTGCAGTACAGAAGGCCTGTTACAGAGAGCAGAGTTTGGAGAATGCGGTTATGAAGGACTGTTTCAGAGTGCAGATGGTGGAAACTGGGGTGAAGAAGAACTGTTGCAGAGAGAAGAGGTTAGAGACTGGGGTGCAGAAGAACTGTCACAGAGAGCAGAGGTAGGAGACTGAGGTGCAGAAGGAATGTTACAGAGAGCAGAGCTTGGAGACTGGGGTGCAGAAGTACTGATACAGAGAGCAGACGTTGGAGCCTGGGGTGCAGAAGGACCGTTACAGAGATCAGAGTTTTGAGACTGCCGTACAGAAGAACTGTTACAGAGAGCAGTTGGAGACTGGGGTGCAGAAGGAGTGTTCCAGGGAGTAGCGATTTGAGACTTTGGTGCAGGAGGACTGTGGCAGAGAGCAGAGTTTGGAGACTGGGGTGCAGAATTACTGTTGCAGAGAACAGACATTGGAGACTGGGGTGCAGAAGGTTCGTTGGGGCGAGCAGAGTATGGAGACTGGGGTGTAGAAGGACTGTTGCAGAGAGCAGACGTTGGAGACTGGGGTGTTGAAGAAATTTTGCAGAAGCAGATGTTGGAAACTTTGGTGCAGAAGGACTGTTGCATACAGCAAAGTTTGGAGACTGGAGTGCAGAAGGATAGTTAAAGAGAGCAGAGGTTGGAGACTGAAGTGCAGAAAGATCATTGCAGAGAGCAGAGGTTGGAGACTGGGGTGCAGAATGATAGTTAAAGAGAGCAGAGGTTGGAGACAGGGTTGCAGAAAGATCGTTGCAGGGAGAAAAGTTTAGAGACTGGGGCGCAGAAGGATAGTTAAAGAGAGCAGAGTTTGGAGATTATGGTGAAGAACGACTTTTACAGAGAGCACAGGTTGAAGACTGGGGTGCAGTAGGACTTTTACAGAGAGCACAAGTTGGAGACTGAGGTGCAGAAAAACTGTTGCAGAGAGCAAAGTTTGGAGTCTGGGGTGCAGTTTGACTGATGCAGAGAGCAGAGGATGGAGACTGAGGTGCAGAAGGACCCTGACAGGGACCAGAGGTTGGAGTCTGCTTTACAGAAGGACTGTTAGAGAGAGCAGAGGTTTGAGACAGGTGTGCAGAAGGATGTGACAGACAGCAAAGTTTGGAGACTGGGGTGCAGAAGAACATTTGCAGAGAGCAGAAGTTGGAGCCTGGGGTGCAGAAAAATCGTTGAAAAAAGAAGATTTTGAAGACTGGGGTCAAAAGTCCTGTTACTGACAACAGAGGTTGGAGATTGGGGTGCAGAAGGCCTGTTAGAGAGAGCAGTGCTTGGAGACTGTGCTGCAGAAGGTCAGTTACAGAGAGCAGTGGTTAAAGACTGGGTTGCAAAACTATCTTACAGAGAGCCGAGGATGTAGACTGAGGTACAGAAGGACTGTTACAGAGAGCAGAGGTTAGAGACTGAGGTGTAGAAGGTTCGTTGCAGTGAGCAATGTTTTTAGACTGAGGTGCAGAAAGACTGTTACAGAGAGCAGAGGTTTTATCCTGGGGTGCAGAAGGCACGTTAGAGAGAGCAGAGGTTAGAGACTGGGGTGTAGAAGGACTGTTGCAGAGAGTAGAGGTTGGATATTGGCGTCCAGAAGGACTGTTGGTGAGAGAAGAGGTTGGAGACTGGGGTAGAGAAGGACTGCTGCAGAAAGTAGAGGGTAGAGACTGAGGTGCAGAAGGACTGGTACAGAGAGCAGAGGTTGGAGACTGGGGTGCACAAGGACTTATACAGAAAGCAGACGTTTGTGGCCTGGGTGCAGAAGGATTTTTGCAGAGAGCTGAGGTTGAATACTGGGGTGGAGAAGGACAGTTGCAGAGAGCATATGTTGGAGACTGGCGTGCAGAAAAACTGTTGCAGAGAGAAGAGATTGGAGACTGGGGTGCACAAGGACTATTGCAGAGAGCAGAGGTTGTAGACTGAGGTGCGGAAGGACTGTTACAGAGAGCAGAGTTTGCAGAATGTGGTGCAGAATTACTGATACAGAAAGAAGAGGTTGGAGACTGGGGTGCAGAAGAAACCTTACAGAGAACAGAGGTTTGAGACTGCGGTACAGAAGGACTGTTACAGAGAGCAGAGGTTGGAGACTGGGGTACAGAATAAGTGTTGTAGAGAACAGAGGTTGGAGACTGGGGTGCAGAAGGACCATTGCAGAAAGCAGAGGTTGGAGACTGGGTTTCAAAATGATCTTACAGAGAGAAGAATTCGGACACTGAAGTTCAGAAGGACTGTTGCAGAGAGCAGAGGTTGGAGATTGGGACGCTGAAGGACTGTTGCAGAGAGCAGAGTTTTGAGTCTGAGGTGCAGAAAGTCTGTTACAGAGAGCAGAGGTTAGAGACCGGGGTGCAGAAAAACTGTTGCAGAGAGCAGAGGTTGCAGAGTGAGGTGCAGAAGGACTGTTGTAGAGAACAGAGGTTGGAGACTCGGGTGCAGAAGGACCATTGCAGTAAGCAGAGGTTGGAGACAGGGTTTCAGAAGGATTTTACAGAGAGCAGAGGTTAGACACTGAGGTGCAGAAGAACTGTTGAAGAGAGAAGAAGTTGGAGATTGGGACGCAGAAAGACAGTTGCGGAGAGAGAGTTGGAGTCTGAAGTGCAGAAAGAAAGTTACAGAGAGCATAGGTTGGAGACTGGGGTTAAGAAAAACTGATACAGAAAGCAGAGCTTGGAGACTGGAGAGCAGAAGGATCCTTACAGTGAACAGAGTTTGGAGACTGTCGTACAGAAGGACTGTTAAAGAGAGCAGAGGTTGGAGACTGGGGTCGAGAAGGACTGTGGAATAGAGCAAATTTTGGAGACTGGGGTGCAGAAGAACTGTTACAGAGAGAAGAGGTTGGAGATTTGGGTGCAAACGGCCTGTTACACAGATGAGAGTTTGGAGACTGGGGTGCAGAAGGACTGTTGCAGAGAGCAAGGATGAATACTGGGGTGCAGAAGGACTGTTGCAGAGAGCAGAGGTTTCACAGTGAAGTGCAGAAAAACTTTTACAGAGAGCAGAGTTTGGAGACTGGTTTTCAGAAGGATCTTACACAGAGAAGATATTGGAGACTGAGGTGCAGAAGGACTGTTGCAGAGAGAAGAGGTTGGAGACTTAGGTGTAGAAGGACTCTTGCAGAGAGTAGAGGTTGAAGATTGGGTTGCACAAGGACTGTTGCCGAGAGCAAAATTTGGAGACTGAGGTGCAGAAGGACTGTTACATAGAGCAGAGTTTGGAGACTAGGGTGCAGAAGGATCTTACAGAGAGCAGAGGTTGGAGACTGGGTTGTAGAAGGACATTTGCAGAGAGCAGAGGTTGGACACTGGGGTGCAGAAGGACTGTTGTAGAGAGCAGATGTTGGAGACTGAGGTGCAGTAGGACTCTTACAGAGAGCAGAGGTTTTACACTGGGGTGCAGAATAACTGATACAGAAAGTAGAGTTCTTAGTCTAGGGTATAGAAGGACTGTTACACAGAACACATTTTGTAGCCTGGGGTGCAGAAGGACTGTTGCGGAGAAGAGAAGTTGGAGACAGGGGTGCAGAAGGGCCGTTGCAGAGAGATGAGGTTGGAGACTGAGGGGCAGAAGGCCTATTACAGAGAGCAGAGTTTGGACACTGGATTGCAGAAGACCTGTTACAGAGAGCAGAGGTTGGAGACTTGGGTGCAGAAGGATTATTATAGATAGCAAAATTTGGAGACTGGTGTGTAGAAGGATCGATGCCGAGAGCAGAGCTTTCAGACTGATTCTAAGAAGGACTGTTACAGAGAGGAGAGGTTGGAGTCTGAGGTCCAGAAGAACTGTTATAGAAAGCAGAGGTTGGTATTTGGGGTGAAGATGGACCGTTACAAAGAAAAGAGATTGGAGACTGTGATACAAAAGGACTATTACAAAGAGCAGAGGTTGGAGACTGGGTAGAAGAAGGATCGTTGCAGAGAGCAGATGTTGGAGACTGGGGTGCAGAAGGACTGTTAGTGAGAGCAGAGAATGCAGACTGAGTTGCAGAAGGACAGTTACAGAGAGCACAGGTTGGAGAGTGGGGTGCAGAATAAATGTTGCAGAGAGCAAAGTTTGGAGACTTGGGTGCATAAGGATTGATGCAGAGAGCAGAGGTTCGAGACTGGGGTGCAGAAGTATCATTGCAGAGAGCAGAGGTTGGAAACTAAGGTGCAGAACGATCGTTACACAGAGCAGAGTTTGGTTCCTGGGGTGTAAAAGGACTGTGGCAGAGAACAGAGGTTGGAGACTGAGGTGCAAAAGGACTGATACAAAGAGCAGAGGTTGGAGACTCGGGTGCAGAAGAAATTATACACAAAGCAGAGGTTGGAGACTGGGGTTAAGAAGGACTGTTACAGAGAGAAAAGTTTTGAGACTCCAGAAGTGAAGGACTTTTACAGAGAGCAAAGTTTGGAGACTGTGATGAAGACGGACTCTTGCAGAGAACAGAGGGTGGAGACTGGGGTGCAGAAGGATTTGTACAGAGAGCAGAGTTTGGAGACTGGGGTGGAGAAGGACCGTTGTGGCGAGCAGATGTTGGAGACTGGAGTGCAGAAGGACTGTTAGAAAGAGCAGAGTTTGGAGACTAAGGTGCAGAAGGATCGTTTCAGAGAGTAGAATTTGGAGACTGGGGTGCAGAAGTACCATTACAGATTGCAGAGGTTGGAGACTGAGGTGCAGAAGGACTTTTACACAGAGGAGAGTTTGGAGACTGGGGTGTCAAAGGATTCTTACAGAGAGCAGAGGATGGAGACTGGGGTGCAGAAAGACTGTGACAGAGAACAAAGTTTGGAGATTGGGGATCAGAAGAACTGTTACAGAGAGCAGAGGTTGGAGACTGTGGTTTAGAAGGCCTGTTACAGAGAGCAGAGTTTGGAGATGAGGTGCAGAAGGATCGCTACAGAGAGCAGAGGTTGGACACTGATGTGCAGAAGGACTGTTACAGAGAGCAGAGGTTGGAGACTGGGATGCAGAAAAATCATTGCCTTGAGCATAGGTTGGAGACTGAGGTGCAGAAGGATCGCTACCGAGAGCAGAGTTTGGAGACCTGGGTGCATTAGTATAGTTACAGAGACACTGGTTGGAGACTGGGGTTCAGAAGAAATGTTGCAGAAAGCAGAGGTTGGAGACTGTGGTTCAGAAGGCCTGTTACAGAGAGCAGAGTTTGGAGATGAGGTGCAGAAGGACTTTAGCAGAGAGCAGAGGTTGGAAACTGTGGTGTAGAAGGACTGTTGCAGAGAGCAGACTTTGGAGACTGGGATGCAGAAGGATCGTTGGAGATATCAGATGTTGGAGACTGGCATATAGAAGGACTTTTGCAGAGAGCAGAGATTGGACACTGGGGTGTAGAAGGACTGATACAGAGAGCAGAGGTTTTAGACTGGGGTGCAGAATAACTGATACGGAAAGTAGAGTTTAAAGACTGGGGTGAAGAAGGACTGTTACAGAGAACAGAGTTTGTAGCCTGGGGTGATGAAGGACATCTGCAGAGAACAGAGGTTGGAGACTGAGGTGCAGAACGGCCGTTGCAGAGAGATGAGGTTGGAGACTGAGGTGCAGAATGACTGTTACAGAGAGCAATGTTTGGAGAACGGCATGCAGAAGGATCTTACAGAGAACAGACGTTGGAGACTGGGATGTAGAATGATCGTTGGAGAGAGCAGAGGTTGAAGACTGGGGTCTAGAAGGACTTTTGCAGAGAGAAGAGGTTGGAGACTGGGGTGCAGAAGGCCTGTTACAGAGAGCACAGTTTGGAGACTGGGTTGCAGAAGACCTGTTACAGAGAGCAGATGTTGGAGATTGGGGTGCGGAAAAATTTTTATAGATAGCATAGTTTGGAGACTGGGGTTTAGAAGGATTGTTGCAGAGAGCAGAGGTTTCACACTGAGGCTAAGAAGGACTGTTACAGAGAGCAGAGGTTGGAGTCTGAGGTGCAGAAGGACTTATTCAGAAAGCAGAGGTTGGCAATTGGTGTGAAGAAGGACCATTATAGAGAGAAGAGGTTGGAGACTGCGGTACAGAAGGATCGTTACAGAGAGCAGAGTTTGGAGTCTTGGGTGCAGAAGTACCGTTGCAGAGAGCAGATGTCGAAGACTGGGTTGCAGAAGGACTGTTATAGAGAGCAGAAGTTGGAGACAGAGGTGCAGAAGGATTGTTACAGAGAGCAGAGATTGGAGATTGAGGTGCAGATATACTGTTGCAGAGAGCAGAGGATGGAGACTGGGGTACAGAAGGAGTGTTACAAAGAGCAGAGTTTGGATATTGTGGTGCAGAAGAACTGTACAGAGAGCCGAGGTTGGAGACTGGGGTGCAGAAGGATTGTTACAGAGAGCAGAGTTTGGAGACTCGGGTGCAGAAGGACTGTTACAGCAGCAGAGGTTCGAGAATGGGGTGCAGAAGAACTGTTACAGAGAGCAGTCTGGAGACTGAGGTGCAGAAGGCCTGTTACAGAGAGCAGATGTTGGAATCTGAGTTGCAGAAGGACTGTTATATTGAGCAGAGGTTGGAAACTGAGGTGCAGAAGGATTGTTACAGAGAGCAGAGGTTGAAGACTTAGGTGAAGAAGGATCTTTACAGAGAGTAGAGGTTGGAGACTAGGGTCAGAAGGACAGTTACGGAGACCACAGGTTGAAGACTGGGGTGCAGAAGGATCACTGCAGAGAGCAGAGGTTGGAGACTCTGGTACAGAAGGATCGTTACAGAGAGCAGATGTTTTAGACTGGGGTGCAGAATGACAGTTACAGAGAGCACAGTTTGGAGACCTGTGTGTAGAAGAAATGTTGCAGAGAGCAGAGGTTGGAGATTGGGGTGCAGAAGGACTCTTTCAGAGAGCAGAACTTGGAGACTGGGGTCCAGAAGGATTCTTGCAGGGAGCAGATGTTGGAGACTGGGGTGCAGAAGGCCTGTTACAGATATCACATTTTGGAGATTGTTGTGCAGAAGGATATTATAGAGAGAAGAGTTTGGAGACTGAGGTGTAGAAGGACTGTTACAGAGAGCAGAGGTTGGAGACTGGGGTTCAGAATGATTGTTGCAGAGAACAGAGTTTTCAGACTGAGGTGCAGAAGGAGTGTTGCAGAGAGCAGATGTTCGCGACTGGGGTGCAGAAGGAGTGTTTCAGAGAGCAGAACTTGGAGACTGGGTTGGAGAAGGATTGTTGCAGGGAGCAGAGGTTGGAGACTGGGGTTCAGAAGGCCTGGTACAGAGAGCAGATCTTTGACACTGTTGTGCAGAATGATTGCTGATAGCTGGTGAGCCTTTCTTTTCCGCAAAGTCCATCAGGCCCTCTCTCCTCACCCTGCTCTCTTTTGGCTTTATGAGCACCTGTGACTTCCACAGTCACTCTAAGCCATGACTCCCAGGCCTATGTCCTGGGATCCTGTCCCACTGCTTCCTGGAATTTCTTCGAGGAGACCCCGCAGGTACCCAGACTCCAGGCCAAACCTCCTTTCCTCCTTTTCTCTCCCCAGACATGCTCCTTCTCATTTTTTTTCATGTTTTAATGAGTGATACCACTGCCACTGAGGTACCCCACAGACCAGGTCTCCACTTGTGTCCTCATCACCAGGACTTTAAAGTGCTCCACCCAGGGCTCCTCTTCAGAGCTTTTCCCCAAGCTCCAAATGTCACATCTTCAGTTACCAGATATTTCCTTTTAATCTTGTTTGGCACTCGATTACTCTCCCAGACTACATGAAAGAATTCTAACCAAATCACATAGACTGTAGGTACTATTATGGCTTAGAAAAAAGGTATCCCCCCACTAAAAGCTCAGGGTCAGCCACAGTAGCAGTGTACAGAGGTGAAATGATTAGACTGTGAGACTTGTGACCTAATCTGTGGATCCATCCATTTTGTGGGTTAATTATCTGAAAGGCCCACTGTACTGAGAGGAGTGTGGGCAGGTGGAGTGTGGCCGGGGACATGCCCTGGGGAATCACATCTTGTCCCCTGCGAACTGTCTCCTCCCGTCCCCTCCCCCGCCCCAATATTCTGGCTGCCATGAGCTAGGAATGCTTCCCCCCTTGTTCACTTCCACCTCAGCGTCCCACCTCATCTCAGGCAGGCAGCAATGGGTCAACTGGCCCCAGACCAAACCTCCAACCCAGGAGGCCAGAGTGCATCTCCCCCTCAGGGTTGTTCTGGTCAAGCCTGTGGTAACTGTGGCAACCATGGACTGACTCAGGGAGTAGGTGTTATGAGTGGATTGAACCCATAACCGTTTCCTAAATCCACAGAATCTGTCATTTTCAGAGCTCAAGAAATTTCCTTCTGGATGACCTGTTTCCAGCCTGCCCTCACCTAGAATGTGGTCTACTAGTGATTATTGAGATTCTCCAGCTGTCCTGGTCCTGCCCATTTGCACACCACAGCTAGCTCCTAGGCAGCCAGACCCATGGATGTCCTGCTGCCCACTGAGGAGAGAAGAGAGATTTTCTGAGGACCCTGTTAGAAGTCCACTCTTATTTTTTTTAAAGACCACACTCAGAGGGCATGTTGCAGGCAGTCCTTCACATGCGTCAGACTCACAATGATTTTTCTGATTCTCTCCCAGGCTCCAATAACCACCACTATACTCCCTACTTTTCTGAGATCAACTTTTCAGCTTCCACTAAGAAGTGAAAAACTGCTATTTCTCTTTATGTGTCTGGCTTATTTCACTTAATATAATGTCTCCCATGAGCTAGTTTTAAATAGAAACTGCACAACAAATGTCAGATTTAAATTTTATTCTGAAGAGATAATTCGAAATGGTCACATATGTTTATGTAGGAAAATGTTCATTAAAACATTTATAGGACTGGAGATGATCTGAGTGTTTAGCCAAAGGGGAGAGATTAAGTTTATTTAAGAGAGATGTAAGCTTATTGATCATCTCAATAGATGCAGAAAAAGCATTTAACAAAATATAGCACCCCTACCTGTCAAAACAGTAGAAACACTAGTGACAGAAGAAACTTTGTAAAAGCATTGTAAAAGCTATCTATGATAAACCCAAGGCACATCATTCTAAGTAGAGAAAGGTGCTTCCTACATATACATACAGGTGCAGTCCCCTGCGGTAGACTTCCATGTGCACATAACATGATCTGCCTAAAAACATTTCACATTCTTTCCCTTTACAAACCTCTACGCCCTCTCATTCTTTTTCTACTCCACTTATCTTCCCTGTATACTTAAGATAGCCAGTCCAACCCCACTTCATCAACTTCTTTCCTCTATTTTGCTCTGGCCCTGATAATTTCAGCATTGTACAGGAATAGTTAACTTCTGCCTTTCCGAACACAGAGATCAAGGTTGATGTAAAATGAGAAAAACTCTACATTGGAAAACACTGAAGGCAACACCGACTGCTTCTGCAATGATGACTCTGCTTTGTAAATTTTTTTCTTCTCATTTGCAATGACAATGAACTACTCCAAAAATCATATGTTTACATAAAAGGACAACAGAAGACAGAGATTACTGAGACAGTGAGAAATGACTTCACATCATGATGAGGTCGAAAGGCTTTCTGTTGGCTTCTAGCAATTCTCTGGTTACTCCCACCCACCATCACACCTGCAAATGTGTGCGACTCCATGGATCTGATTTCCTGAGACCAGTCCCACACGTTATCAGTCTCCAGGCTGCTTATCATTCGATATTATTTGCCATGTTGCTGCAGATTAACAAGCCTGTTTGGGGTGCTCTCAGTCCATTTTCATCATGGTCTCTTTTTCTCTGTTTTGTAGCTATGACAACATTAGAAATGAGCAATCAATCATTTGTCACTGAATTCATCTTCTTGAAATTTTCCAAACACTTCAAACTATAGGGCTGGTTCTTCCTGCTCTTTCTGGTCATTTACCTGAGCACTCTCCTGGGGAACATGCTCATAATAGTGACCACCAGGGTCAGTCCTGCTCTCCACACTCCAATGTACTTTTTCATCAGCAATTTGAGCTCCTTGGATGTCTGCTACACATCCACCACCCTCCCAGTACTGCTGGTGAACTACTTCTGGAAGAAGAAAACCATTTCTTATGAGGGCTGCCTTTCCCAGATCTTCTTCTTGGTGATAAGTGCTGGCACAAAAGGCTTCTTACTGGCTGTGTGGCCAGTATGACTGCTGTGTGGCCACCTGCCCTCTTCCTCAGTACCCAGTCATCATGAGTGTGAAGGTCTGTGTTGGCCTGGTGACTGGGTCCTGGCTGTGTGGGCTTTTGAATTTGGTCACACACATGGTGCTGGCCATCACACTCACTCTGTGTGGGCCCCACCAGTTCAGCCACTTTCTCTGTGACACCCCATTGCTCCTGAAGCTCTTCTGCTCAGATACCTCTTTCAAAGAGTCTGTGCTCCAAGTTGTCAGTGCCACCATGGGCCTGAGCCCCTGCCTCTTCACTGCAGGCTCCTATGCACTTATCATGGCAGCTATCCTAGGGATTCCCTCTGCCCAGGGCAGGAGGAAGGACTTCTCCACCTGTGCGTTCCCCCTCACTGTCGTGGTGGTCTTCTATGGAACAGCCAACTTCCACTATGACAGGCCCAGAGAAGGCTGGACATGGACACCCTAGTCTCTGTGCTCTTCTGTGTGGTGAGCCCTCTGTTGAGCCCTGTCATTCAGAGCCTGAGAAGCGATGAGGTCCAGAGTGCACTGAGGAAGCTGGGTGGAGGGTGTGCATCCCTTTGCACAATCAAAGTCTAGACCAATCTTCAAACTGGAGTATACAGTCATTAACAGCCTGAGAAGCAACAAGGTCCACAGTGCCCTGAGGAAGCTGGCTGGGAGACAGACTGTATAATGTGATTAGAACTAGATGATGGTTTCATTCTAGGAAATGTCTTAGTTGTAGAAATATTTGAACTCTTCAGCAGCAATTCCAAGAGTGCTCTCTCCGTACACAGTGTCTCATGACCACTGTGGTGCCCCTCCAACCAGGGGAGGCAAACTGTGCTAAGTATGTGACACATTGTGACCTCACCTGGGTTCTATGATTCACAGGTATTTCAGAATATTTTTATTACTTTTCTCTCCAAAAAAAGCCTATACCCAAAGCAGTCAATCTCCTTTTCTCCAATATTGCAGCTCTAGCCAACACTAGTGAATGTGAAGTGATATGTGCAATGTGACTTTGACTTGCATTTTCCTAATGGATCTTGATTCTAAGTTTAAAATAAACACCATTTCTGTGTTTCTCCTTCACATGTGGAAAGACCCATGTATACACTCGAGTTTCTGTGGATATTTTTAATGACGTAATACCATATACTCCTTTTGGATCTGACTCCTTTCACTTAGGATGTTTGCAATTTTCAGTTATATTGTAGATTGTGTAAGTATTTTAGTTTATTCCTCCTTATTGTGACTGATTTTCATCTTATGAAAATACCACATTTTTTGGTTCATTTCCCACTGCATAGTAATTTTTACTTTGTGTCTGTGTGTGTGTCGTACTGCAGATTGAACCCGGAGCCTCCTGCACACTAAACAATTTTCTACCACTAAGTTAAAGCCCAACCCTGTTAAAAATTTTGTTTTGAGACAGGGTCTTGCAAATTTGCCCAGGTTGTCCCTGAATTTGTGATCCTCCTGCCTCAGCTTCTTGAGTAGCTAGATTACAGACCTGCCTGGTCATTTTCACTTTTTGACTAATATGAATAAGATTCGTATATATAATATGAACATTGTATATAATATAAACATTATATGAACATTCATGTACAAATTATTGGTGGACAACTTTTTTTATTTATCTTGAGCTTGTAAGTAGGAGTGGAAGAGGTGAGTCGTTAACTCTATATTTAATTTTCTGAAGAAGTTCCAGATCATTTTCAGACCAGTGGAACCAGCTTACCTTATTATTAAGAGTGGTGAATAAAGCTTCTGATTTCCTCACTTCCTTAACAACACATCATTATCATTCTTTTTATTGTGACGACCCTGAAATGTGTGAAGTGCTTCATCAAATGTGCTTTAGCTTTGCCTTTCCCTGATGGCTAATCATTCTAAGATCTTTTAGGAGTACTTTTAATGTGTCTCTCCTAAGCATGAGGAAAACCCCATTGTATTATGGGAAATTTTAAGTTTTAGAGACTTACCTCTTTATCTAATACTTTTATTTATATTTTTTGTGCAGTAAAATACTACAAGACTTTCAAGCTTGTTGACTTTTCTCCATCTGTTCCCGAAAGAGCTGTTTGATGACTCTTTTTTTCCCTTACTTTTAAACTCCATAGCAAACAATGTCTTCACCAGATCATGAGCATCATCAGGATAATAAAATTAAGGGGCACGAAGTCATACATTGTTTGGTAAGGGATCAGCCCTTAGCAGGAGTGGATCAGCTGAAGATAGTGGGGATGATTCTAATATTGTAGCTTCTGATATCTGTCCATGTGGCAAAGTATGTAACATGAAGGAAAAACTTCATATGCCATGCGAAATCCATCCCAATAAGTGTACACCCACCCTGACCCCTTCTCTCCCTAGTGGGAAGGGAAGGCAGTCTTGAGGTTTCAGCCACCCACAACTTCTTAGCAGAATTCTCACTCTGAACTTCGCTCACCCACATCCCAGAAGAGAGAGGACACTGATCTTCTCGCTGCATGCTGGGAACAGGTGATTGCCAAGATATTAATGAATCCAACAGCAAATTAACTGCTCTCCATTGTTGCAGTTGAACTCAAGCCGTTGCCCTTGAGTTGTGTTTGCACACTTATGAGTCCCAGAGCAGCTGCAGAGGAAAGGCATGATGCATATTCCAAACTGGTCGGCCCCAGACCTATATAAATGTCCATCACAGAAAAATGAATTGTGAGAGATCAGAGGATTTTGACTTCTTCATGAGGCCACAGATATGCGACAGGCAACTCTCAGTAAAACAGGTCCGTTTTGTAGTGAATGGAGACCAACAGCCAGTTTTACCAAGAGCTTTCTTTGCAGCCCAGGTGCTAGTATGGAGAGCAGCAAGGGCCACACAAAAACCAGAAATCTACTCCTCTCTGTGAGAGTTGCTGGTAAGTAGTTTATTTACCATCACAATTTTCAAAAACACTATCCCAGAATCAGGATATACCTACACCTTAAGAACATATTACAGAATATTGTACATATTTTCATTACCATTTTGATGGCATTTATGTAATGACCTATCGTAGCACCTTTGCTATGTGTGTCTAAGTTTCCACAATACTTCTTGTATTGCCAGAGTAGAAATAACTTCAGAGGTTATCACAAAACATGAGGGATTTAGCATGATGCCTCCAGTACTGTAAAAAAACCCAAAACATAATCAGAAACCCTGGGATGCCTAAATTCCTTAAGTGAGATGATGAGTGTGAAAAATTACTTATGGTAAACAATAGATAATGCTTAGTGTTAATCCTCTGCTTTTGATGAGCAGGACAGAATGGAATTATTTTTAGGGAGAAAGTATAGGGACACATTCCCATTATGATACAATATAGCATAACAATAGACCTACCAAAATATCTGTTTAAATAAAAATCATTATTGTAGAAGAAGTTATGTTTAGAAACGTATTCATTCACTAACTAGGGGTTTTCATCTTTATCTTACAACACATGGATGCTTGGGGAGGGGAGTTGCAAGCAATTTATTAACTGTAATAAATCCCTGAAGCTTGTGAGTAATCTACTTCATACACAACCCCCCTCCTTTAGAAATATTATATTTTGGGGTCACTCATAAGTGACTTCATTCTCGGTCACCTGACTTTGAGATGACTGATTGGGAAAGAAAGATGCAGAGCTGCTCGTTCTGTGGGAACTGAGCTGATGGTCTTCATAAGGGATATGTTTAGGAGACAGGAGACACTGAGTTCCTCAGAAGCCGCTGGGCTATGCTGCCTCACTTATGCCCACAGAGGCTTTATTTTTCTCAGAATGATATCTGCACCAGAACCACTGAACAGAAGTGTCCTCTCGCCTCTGTCAAGTCTTCGTTAGATCCTTTAGGTGCAACACAGTACCGTCTTTAAATAATCTTTTAAATACTCTGCTCCATGGATGTACTTGACAGACCTTATTCATTCTTCAAACCTTTACTGAGTGCACATTTACACAAGGTGTTGCACTTGTGTTTAGAACACAATTGAGAGGCTCAACTAGAACCTGGAGGAGTGCATATTCAAGATGGAATGAGTGGCATTGACAAGTATTTAGTGCTCCATTTCCAGAGCTGCCCAAGCAAACACTAAGGGAAAATAATGATAATTTGTAGATTACATAGAATTGTTACCAAGTTTCCTGCACATATTCATCTTCCCATTAGATTGTAAGTTGGTTGAAGGACAGTGTAGGAGACCAGCTCCAACAAGGGGTCTCAGAAGACGAATGGATGATGAGGAGTCGGCGAATGAGGGGGTGGAGAAACAACACAGACACCAAAGTGAAGGTGTTGATCCCAATCTTTACTTGTGAAGTTGATCATATATACTTTTCATTTTGGCAGGCTTACAGTACTTTGTGGTTACAAAACAGGAATCATTATTCCAACAAAACAAAATATTACATAGCTACAATTAGAATAGAAGAATGTATCTTGGCTTATGCATAAGCAAGCATTTGTACTTTCATTTCGAGTTTTGCTTTGAGCTGTTTCTGCTTAGTTAACTTTTAATAATAGTTACAAATGTCCCAAACTATTGGCCTATACCTTGACTATTCTTTCTTGACTTACTGACTGGAACCAGTGCCATGGTGACGGCAAGTAGTTGATTTGTTATTACTTGTAATCAAACAAAAGTAAGAGCACAAACCATTGTGCACAGGAACAAAAACAAGTTGCCCAGTACTAAGCACTAATCTATCTTCTTAACATTAATTTTCCTTCTCTAGATTTTAATTTAATTTCTCAAAAACTTCCTTGACAGGAATACAGGGAGTTGTTCTTTAAACATTAACAATTTACACTCCACAGCTGAGTCATGGCATTTAGAGCAAACAGATCTATGCTTTAGAAGTAGTTGCATAATTGGGAAAGTCATGATTTTTCCTTTATACTTATGGTCATATGAGAAATCAAAAATATACTTATTAAAGAAATACAAAAACAAATCAGCCCATTAGCAGAAACATACTGCGCTCCTCCAGAGGATGGACGCCTTGCGCCATCCACCTCAGTAGGGCCTTGCCATTGCCTGAATCAGGGGAGGGGTGCAGCAGGACAGGGATCAGATCTTATCCTCTTTGGGTTTCTTAGTAGAACTGGCTTTGGACTAAATTAGACCCTGTATAGGAACAAAATTGGTTTGAATTGAAACTAACCACTACCAAGAAAAGACATTTTAAAATCCTAAATGAAAAAGAGAATTTCTTATTTTGAAGAATTTTATAACTAGAAGGCTCTGACATATCGTAAGAGGTAATAATTTGTCTTCCCTTTCCCCTTTATGCTAGAAGAAGCACAGGTGAAATGAAAAGAACTGAAAGAGCTGGCACAGTGGTGCACGCCTCTAACCCAGCAGATCAGGAGGCTGAGGCAGGAGGATAGTGAGTTCAAAGACAGCCTCAGCAAAAACAAGAAACCAAGAAACTCAGTGAGACCCTGTCTCTAAATAAAATATAAAATAGGGCTGGGGATGTGGCTCAGTAGTCAAGCCCCTGAGTTCAATCCCCGGTAACTGCCCCCGTACACTCCAGCCCCAAAAAAACAGAACTGAAAGAGATGTTAAATGCTGATTTGAGTGCTGAATCTCCAAGACAGGGGGGAGGCTTCTTCCTGATGATTTTTTTAAGATTTTAAACCTACCAGTTAGGGGTAAGGGCATCCCTGCATGTTAGGTGAAAGAGCCCAGCCTCCCCCAAAGTGTGTTTTTGGACCAGCATCACTGGGAACACTTGGAACTCACTGACTGATACCAACTGTTCTGCACAATGACCTCTGATCTTTCCCTAGGCTCCAAGCACCCACACCACATGGAAGGATATGAGGACAACTCTGGGCCAGGCCAGATAGCTCATAGAATTCACAGTAATAAATTCACATTGCCACAAGCACCTAAAATCATTCAGATATTTTTTCTGTATAAATTGACCTTGTACTGTGTATGTGTGTGTGTGTGTCTGTGTGTGTGTGTGTGTGTGTGTGTGTGTGTGTGTGTGTGTGTGTGTGTGTTTTAGGCAATTTACTGGGCAACATGAAAATTGTATTTAAAGATTTTAATCATTGCTTGTGCTATTGAGATCAAATAGGAATCATTGTTTCCCTGATGTGCATAAGGGTTTTTATGATCACACCATTCTTCCTCATTTTGGTCATGCCTTTTTTTTTTTATTTTTCGTTTGAGGAAATGAATCCCTAAGTTTAGTCAGGAAAACATTTCATTTATTGCCAACCAAAATAAAAAAATAATTTCTCTTTTAAGACTCTAGACTTATTTATTTTATTTTGTTTATATATAGATTTTAAAATTAGTTGTGCTTAACTAAAGCATCGACTTTCTATTGAAATTTAAATACTTTAAGCTTCTTAAGGCCCTGAGATTTGGAATTTTAATGAAAGCTGTGTTGGCCTATTAATCATGTGCAATGAATTATTAGAACCAAACACAAGAATGTCTGGTCATTGAAGATAATAAGACAGTTGACTAATGTATGGTATTATCATCAGTTAACAAAGTATCACTACGAATAATAGTTATTACATGATAAATTTTCTGAGTCAATTTTTTTTGTTTCTTAAATCATAATTGTTAATACATATTAAATGTACAAATTAATGTACATTATGCAAATTAAAGGGATTCATTGATGTTCCCTACTTGAAATAATATATCGTGCATTAATTTCAATTCTTTTTTCTGTAAAATGGGGATAATAGGTTATCTTATAGCTTGTTGTGTAAATCAAATAAGTTAATGCAAGTAAAAGTCTTATAGGCATTTAATAAGTGTTAGGTATTTTTATCTAATGTGTGTCTCTATTCGTTACTCAATTTGAAAAATACAGATTGGATTCAGGTATGTAAAAATTCAAATTTTCAAAGAAATTCACTGAGTTTTGATATAATGGAATATACGAAATTCAATCTATTTTTTACAAAAAACATGCCACTTTTAAACTACATTAACAAGGTCTTTAAAGTCAGGCATTTATGTGTATTTAAGCAATCTAAGAAGACTCACACTCAAATTATTTTTCTATGAAATATGCCCTAGTTGATTATGATGATTATGGTTATTATTATTGCAGAGCAGAGGGTTTCCTATTAAGTTGATCTAATTCCTATGCTGCATTATATAAATTCTAAGGAGCAAGTACATATTGTGTCACAAAGTGTCATTCATGAGTTATGATTGTTAATAATGGAATCTAATGGTGACCATGATGATGATTCAATCTAATGCCCTACATTAATAAAGAGCATAGAGGATAAGGAAAATTGTTTGAGTATCATCCTTCACCCTACCCCACACCCGTGACCTACAAGAAATTAGCCAGTGAAACCAAGGAAAAACTTATATGTAGATAAAATTATATAAACATACATTGGGAGATTTTTATAATGCCCCATGAAATTGTCCCTCCTGAACTGACCTTTATATTTAAGACCTTTACAATAGCAGTATGCACAACTTCAGAGATTGTATTTTTAAATCCCTGAACATTTACGTTTAGTTTTCCCTTTTACACACCCACAGACCATGTACCAATTTTCCATAGTAAAATCTGCTGGAACTGCCTTCTATTTGGAATTTTATTTCTTTTTCTGAAAACATCTAGATATCTACCTATAAAAGAGATTGTCATATTGATCTTTTCGATACGGGGAGTTAAAAGAAAGTACATGTCACTGATTTCTAAATGACTTGAAGTTTATCTAGGTAGTTGATAGAGAAAACAGAGAACGTAAGAAATGTCAAGTACATGTAGCTTCCAGCTCCATTTCAAAGTTGATTTATTGTACATTAATGCTAATAAGGTAACCTCTTGTTTAGGGAAATTATTTAGAGAAAGCGATACCTACAACTGACCTAGATAGTGTGGTGTTTTTAGTCATTTCTGGATAAACGTTTACTACAATTGTCGTGAACACCAAGTATCACAAGAATCCCTACTTTCTCTATTTCCTTTTCTACTTTCTCTATTCTCCTGGGGATTTCATATTCACCCTTTGCTGTAACAGTTGCCTTCAAGACAATGACTCCCAAATCCACACCTGCAGTTTTAGGCTGTTTGTGAAGGGCATTTCCACATGATTATCCCACAGATAACTCACATTCAACATTACTCAAATCAAATCCACTAAAGCCTCCTCTACATCTGCTATTTCTCACATATTCCTGTTTTCCTGAGTGATCCCACCAGCTAGCCAGCCTGCCCAAACTGATTTGTTTTCTTTACCGTGTCCTCTTCAACTAGGACTTTAAAGTTCTCCATATCCTTCTCTATGAGGGCTTCAGAGATTTTCTCCCACCTTCAACAGAGCACGTCTTCAGACACATACCAGTTCATTTTGATCTTGTTTTAGCACTCAGATCACTCTTTTGAACTAAACAGGTGTGTCTAAAACCTGGGGAACCAGGTTTCACAGTTATCGACCCCTGCTCCTTTGACTCACATGCACAATTCCATGAGTGGGTCTATCTGCATGTTCTAGACCTAGAGATCTGATGATTTTCTAAAACCCAGTCTATCTCCCTCCAGATGTCCCTGTTTTCAGTCTGCACTCACCTGAAAGAGATTTATGGGCCCCTATTGTTGATACTCTGCAATCATTAATGTCCATGCTCATGCCCAAGCCTGGCTTCCAGAGAGAAACCTGGGCTCTCTGGTGGCCCATGGCATGGTGGGGGGTGGGACGTTTTACGAGGTTTCTATTGCCAAGTACCTTGCTTAGAAATCAGGCCTGACACAGCTTCACAGAGCCTAGTCCCAGCCCCATAAGCTGATACCCTGCCACCTCCCCTGAAGTAGCAGGCTCCTCAGAATGACCCAGGGCTTGGCAGCATCCACTGGTACTATCCAACCAGCCCCTTGAAGCCTAGCTGGAGTCTCCATAGAAACAGGGTACATCTCTATGGAAATGGGCTCCCTCCTCCCGCCCCAGTGTGATGCAGTTCTCAGAGAAGATCAATAGTGAGGGTTTTTTCCATTTATAGCAATTAGGATAACCAAGTGTTCTGAGCTTGCTGAGCATTATATGGCAGATTCCTGCTATATTTTTTGAGATTACTTCCATTAATGTTTGCCTGAGATGCCAACTTGCCATCCCACTAACTATAAGACAGTGTTCTCAGTCAAGACCAATCCCACAATCAATAACACACACACACACACATGCACACGCCCATCCATCATGGTGAGCAAAGCTTTGTATCTGTGATACAGACCGAATGCACCCACCAATCACATTCACTGCTTCAAACAGATAATGATCAGGAAGCAACTGATGTCACTTGTAAAATGTGATATGTCCTGGACTATCACTGTGGTAAAAAAGAAGTAGAGAAATGCAAAAATGGGAGAAAATACTTAACCTCTTAGAGACCTAAAAAAATATTTAGATGTGGTTCCAACCAATCCTGAGTTAAAAATCATCTTGAAAAAATGCTTTCACTTCTATTTATCAATTTACTTACTTACTTACTTTCTTACTTACTGCAGTACTGGGGATTGAACCCAGTGGCACTCTACCATGAAGCTATATCCCCAGCCCTTTCAATTATTTGGGGCGTGGGGCCTTGAAGAGTTTCAAATTTATGATTTTCCTGCCTTAGTCTCCCAAGTACCTGGGATTACAGGCAGGTACCACTCTTTCCCATTAATTACTTATTTTTAAAATAAGGCTATTTTTAAAAATTGAACTATAATTTGTACTCAAAGAATGCACAGATCTAAAGTGTACAGGTTTATAATATTTTACATATATATGAACTCCCAAAAATCAGGATATAAAACATTTCCATCACTTTAGAAAATTCCTTCATGCTTCAACTGATATCACCCCTGAGCTCCAAAAAAAAAAAAAAAAAAGACCACCATTATTACTTGACCATTATAGCTGTTTTGCTAATTTTTGAACTTTATTTAAAGGAAACATACAGTATATATTTTGTATCTGGCTTCTTTCACCCAGAAAATATTTTTAGATTTGTCAATGTTATTAATGTTCCAGCATTTGTGTTTATAAAGTAACTGAATTATTCCACTGCATGATAAACCGTGATTTGTCTTCTGTCCTTCTGCTGAAGGCATAATATTTGTTTGAGTTATTATGAATTTTTACACAAGAATTTTTGTGAACTGAGCATTAATTTCCTTGGAAATATGCTAGGAATGGGATTGTTTTGAATAGAATAACTACATATTTAACTAAATTAGAAATTACTAAATATTTTTGAAAAGTAAGTGCATAGACTTCAAATTTCACCTTGAGTATCTATCGAAATAGCTAGAAAGCATGTTGTTTTCATCATTATAATAACCAAAAGGAGCAGAAGAAAATGCAAATTAATGACTTTCCTTGACTTTATTAGGGATGAAGATTATAAGGCAAACAACTAACCGAAGTCTGGGGAGAGATAAGCAACCAAAATAATCCAGGCATTTTTTTAACTATGGGAGAACCTACAAGATACATAGGAGTTTATTTATAAAAAAAAAAACTCAAATAAAAAATAGTTAATGGATTGCTAAAGACTAAGTATAGACTGGTTTAAGAGCATAAAGACGCAGAGGGCTATAGACATAAGATGTTTGTATTTTTTCTTTTTCTCCATGGATTCCACCAAATGCTCCCAGGAAGATAGGAAAGTATTCTGAGAAAGTGTCTTTAACGATATCATTTCTTGGATAGGTGGAGGAACAAAGAGCAGCAACAGCAGCCAAAACTCCTCCCAGACCCATTTCCTGATTTTTTGCATAGAACAAAAACTGTAATCTTCAGGAGCAAGAGTAACAGAAACTGTTACATTAAGACACTCAACGGAAAACCTTTGTAGCTATGGAAAGGAACAGGCCGAAATGTCTAACATCAGGAGGAATAAGAACTAGGCTCAGCCATATTGCTAGAAAGTGGGTCACTGTGAAGGCCATATTTCTGTGACTGAGTTTACAGTACCTAAGGCAGGGCTTCCTGGAAACCTCAGAAATTTCTTCTTTGTTTCCCACTAGTCCACTAACATGCATTGATTGAAAATAACAGTAGAATACAGCTGAGAATTCTTCAAAAAATAGATTATCTCTGGAGAACAGCGAAAATAGAATACACAAAAGCAAGCAGGGAACAATATTAACAAACTCAACTCAGCCATATAGAATAAGGATAACATTACAGTCAATTGAGATCAATCCCAGAATGCAAGGCTGGATCAATATTCAAAAATTTAATCAACCGAATTTCCATAGTAACAGACTAAATAAGAAAAAATTCAAAACCCAGCACACATACACAAAAAAAAAAAAACTACTAGTAAAAAATGGATAGACATTTTCTAACTTGATAAAAGGCATTGAGTAAATGTAATGTGACAGACACATAGCTTATATTATCTCAAAACTCTTTTCAGCAGTTGTGAAATAGACATCATTAATATCCTAAGCAAGGAACAAACTGAGGAATAGAGATGAGCTGACTTTTTAAAAAACAACATCTAGTAAACAACAGATGCATTTCAATTCACATCTATCTGGACCAAGAGCCTACTGTTTTACTATAATATTTTTCATTTAAGATTGAAAAAGATACAGAAATTTTAGTTCAAAACAATAGATCACGGATTAGCATGGGTAACATGATAGAAAATCAGTAATTGTATTAATCATTTTTTTTCAGGAAATGTAATGTTTGTTGAGGTAAATCTTATAATACAAAAGAAAAAAAATACCTAAGTATACATGATTTGTCAAAATTTCTTTTATCTTATAAAACTTAAAAAAATAAAATTTTCTACTGAAAAAAATAGATCAATGTATTTAAAAGCAGGTGACTTATAATTTTACTTTTAAGAAATAATCAGAGATGATCACAGATACATATGTATGAAAGCTTCTATTCCAATATTTATGATAGTAAATGGAATGGAAAATTTCTATGTTCAACAAAAAGGGAGATATTAACTTAATTTCATGTTAGGAAATTAAGATTACAAGGCAAACAACTAAATAGAGTACAACAATATTGGGAAATTTTGCTTTGGATATTTTAAAGATAGATAGAGGTAGAATGGGATGAATGCAAACAGAGCTTTGATTTTGTGACCTGTTATATTCTTCTAAATAACTTTCTACATTTTCTTCATTTTTCCACAATGAAAACTTATTACTTGAAATACCAGACATACAAAAAAGAATTTATCACAGTGAAGCACAGTGTTAGGAGGGAGATACTACAGATTCAATGAGACACAGGGGTTGATAGCTCGTTGTGCATTTTGACCAAGTCTCCATTTATTCTTACAAAAGAGCACCCATGCAAAAGTCTGTGAGAAGTTATACTCTCACTAAAGTCACTCCTATATGTCTCTTTCCAGAGTCCAGGCATCTCTACATACAATATTATTTGCCATGTTGCTGCAGATTAAAAAGCCTGTTTGGGGTGCTCTCAGTGCATTTTCATCATGGTCTCTTTTTTTCTGTTTTGTAGCTATGATACCATTGGAAATGAGCAATCAATCATTTTTCACTGAATTTATCTTCTTGGGATTTTCCAAACACTCCAACCTACAAGGCTGGTTGTTTCTGCTCTTTCTGGTCATTTACCTGACCACTCTCCTGGGGAACATGCTCATAATAGTGACCACCAGGGTCAGTCCTGCTCTCCACACTCCAATGTACTTTTTCCTCAGCAATTTGAGCTTCTTGGACGTCTGCTAAACATCCACCACACTCCCAGTACTGCTGGTGAACTTCTTCTGGGAAAAGAAGGACATTTCTTATGAGGGATGCCTTTCCCAGATCTTCTTCTTGGTGAAAAGTGCTGGCACAGAAGGCTTCTTACTGGCTGTGTGGCCAGTATGACTGCTGTGTGGCCACCTGCTGTCCTACTCAGTACCCAGTCATCATTAGTGTGAAGGTCTGTGTTGGCCTGATGACTGGGTTCTGGCTGTGTGGGCTGGTGAATTTGGTCATACACACGGTGCTGGCCATCACACTCACTCTGTGTGGGCCACACCAGTTCAGCCACTTTCTCTGTGACACCCCATTGCTCCTGAAGCTCTCCTGCTCAGACACCTCTTTCAACGAATTTGTGCTCCACTTGTCAGTGCCACCAAGGGCCTGAGCCCCTGCCTCTTCACTGCAGGCTCCTATGCACTTATCATGGCGGCCATCCTGGGGATTCCCTCTGTCCAGGGCAGGAGGAAGGCCTTCTCCACCTGTGCGTTCCCCCTCACTGTCATGGTGGTCTTCTATGGAACAGCCAACTTCCACTATGACAGGCCCAGAGAAGGCTGGACATGGACACCCTAGTCTCTGTGCTCTTCTGTGTGGTGAGCCCTCTGTTGAGCCCCGTCATTCAGAGCCTGAGAAGCAACGAGGTCCAGAGTGCCCTGAGGAAGCTGGCTGGAGAATGTGCATCCCTTTGCAGGATCACAGTCTAGACCAATCTTCAAACTGGAGTATACAGTCATCTGAAAAAAGATGCCTCCCAGCGACTTGTAGGCACCTGGTTAGAGAGTCTGTATCTGGAGCTTCAACTCCAACTCCCGCTTTTAAAATCTCTGAGACTCCTTTCTCTCCTCTCTTTTCAAAAACACCCTTTTCCCACTTTCAGGTTCAAGTGTGTTGGACACCTTGTGTGGGTGTTCAGCACCATCTCTGTCCTTCTGTGTTCTCCCCACACCAGAGGGACACAAAGGACTGTTGCAGAGAGCAGATTTTAGAGGCTGGGGTGCAGAAGGACTATTACATAGAGCAGAGGTTGGAGACTGGGGTGCAGAAGGACTGTTACAGAGAGCAGAGGTTGGAGACTGGGGTGCAGAAGAATCGTACATTGAGCAGAGATTGGAGTCTGAGATGCAGGAGGACTGTGGCAGAGAGCAGACGATGGAGACTGGGGTGTAGAAGGATTGTTGCAGAGAAAAGAGGTTGGAGACTGAGGTGCAGAAGGGCTGTTACAGAGAGCAGATTTAGGAGACTGTGGTCCAGGACTGATACAGAAAAAATATGTTGGAGACTGGGGTGCAGAATGATTCTTGCAGACAGCAGAGGTTGGAGACTGGGTTGCAGAAAAAACTGTTGCATAGAGCAGAGGTTGGAGACTTAGGTGCAGAAGGACTGTTACAGAGAGGAGAGGTTGGAGACTGTTGTTCAGAAGGACTGATACAGTAAGCAGAGTTTAAAGACTGGGGTGCAGAAGGACCATTACAGAGAAGAGAGGTTGGAGACTGCGGTACAGGAGGACTGTTACAGAGAGCAGAGTTTGGAGACTGCGGTGCAGAAAGACTGTTACAGAGAACACAGGTTGGAGACTGGGGTGCATAATGACTGTGGCAGAGAGCAGAGGTTGGAGACTTGTGTGCATATGGACTGTTCCAGAGAGTAGATGTTGGAGACTGGGGTGCAGAAAGCCTGTTACAGAGAGCAGAGTTTGGAGAAGCAGTGCAGAAGGACTGTTACAGAGAGCAGAGTTTCGAGATTGGTTTGCAAAAGGATCTTACAGAGAGTAGAGTTTGGAGACTGAGATGCAGAATAACTGTTACAGAGAGTTGAGTTTGAAGACTGAGCTGCAGAAGGACAATTGCAGAGAGGAGAGTTTGAAGACTGAGGTGCAGAAGGACTGTTAAAGAGAGCAGAGGTTGGAGAATGAGGTGCAGAAGGACTGATACAGAATGCAGAGTTTTGAGACTGGGTTTCAGAAGGACCATTACAGAGAACAGAGGTTGGCGACTGAGGTGCCGAAAGAACGTTGAAGATAGCAGAGGTTGGAGACTGGGGTGCAGAAGGATCTTACAGAGAGAAGAGGTTGGATACTGGGATGCAGAAGGACTGTTGTAGAGAGCAGAAGTTAGAGACTGGGGTGCAGAAGGATTGTTGCAGAGAGCAGTGGTTGGAGACTGGGTTGCAGAAGGACTATTGCTGAGAGCAAGGATAGAGACTGAGGTTCAGAAGGACTGTTACAGAGAGCAAAGGTTGGAGACTGGGGTGCAGGACTAATACAGAAAGCAGAGGTTGGAGACTGGTGTGCACAAGGACCATTACAGAGAGCAGAGATTGGAGACAGGGGTACAAAAGGACTTTTACAGAGAGCAGAGATTGGAGATTGGGGAGCTGAAGGACTGTTGCAAGAACAGATGTTTAATACAGGGTTGCAGAAGGACAATTGCAGAGAGCAGAGGTTTGAGACTGAGGTGCAAAAAAATTGTAACAGAGAGCAGAGTTTGGAGACTGCGGTGCAGAAGAACTGTTACAGAGAGTAGAGTTTGGAGACTGGGGTACAGAAGCATATTACAGCGAGCAGAGGTTGGAGACTGGGGTGAAGAAGGACTGCTGCAGAGAGCAAAATTTGGAGACTGGGGTGCAGAAGGATTGTTACAGAGAGAAGAGGTTGGATACTGTGGTGTAGAAGGACTTGTGCATAGAGGAGAAGTTGGAGATTTCGGTGCAGAAGGAACTGTTGCAGAGAGCAGAGGTTGGAGACTGAGGTGTAGAACGACTGTTATAGAGAGCAGAGGATTGAGACAGGGGTGCAAAAGAAATGATTCAAAAAGCAGGGTTTTAAGACTAGGGTACAGGAGGACCATTAGAGAGAGCATAGTTTGGAGTCTTTAGTACAGAAGGACTCTTACAAAGAGCAGAGGTTGGAGAGTGGGGTGCAGAAGGACTGTTGATGAGAGTAGATTATGGAGACTGGGGTCCAAAAAAACTGTAGCAGATCGCAGACGTTGGAGACTAAAGTGAAGAAGGACAGTTACACAGAGCAGAGGTTGGAGACTGGAGTGCAGAAGGACTGATACAGAAAGCAGAGTTTGGAGATTCGGGTGCAGAAGTATCCTTACAGAGAGCAGAGTTTCGAGAATGCAGTACAGAAGGACTCTTACAGAGAGCAGAGTTTGGAGACTGGGGTGAAGAATGACTGTTGCAGATAGCAGATGTTGGAGACTGGGGTGCAGAAGGAATGTTGCAGAGAGCAGAGGATGGAGACTGGGGTGCACAAGGACTGTTGCAGAGAGCAGAGGTTGCAGACTGAGTTGCAGAAGGACTGTTACAGAGGGCAGAGTTAGGAGATAATTGTGCAAAACGACTGATACAGAAAGCACATATTGGGTACTGGGGTGCATAAAAACCCTAACAGAGGTTGCAGACTGCGGTACAGAAGGACTGTTACAGAAAGCAGAGGTTGGAGACTGGGGTGCAGAAGAACTGATGTAGAGAACAGATGTTGGAGACTGGGGTGCAAAAGTATCATTGGGGCGAGCAGAGAATGGAGACTGGAGTGTAGAAGGACTGTTGCAGAGAGCAGAGTTTGGAGACTGGGGTGCAGAAGGATCGTTGGGGAGAGCAGAGTATGGAGACTGGGATGTAGAAGGACTGTTGCAGAGAGCAGAGGTTGAAGACTGGGGTGCAGAAGGACTGTTGCATAGAGCAGAGTTTGGAGAATGAGGTACAGAAAGACTTTTACAGAGAGTAGAGGTTGGAGAATGGGGGTCAGATGGATTATTGCAGAGAGCAGTGTTTTCAGACTGAAGTACAGGAGAACTGTTGCAGAGAGCAGATGTTAGAGACTGGGGTTCACAAGGACTGTTGCAGCGAGCAGAGGTTTGAGACTGCGGTGCCAAAAGATCTTTGCAGAGAGCAGAGCTTGGAGACTGAGGTGCAGAAAGATCGTTGCGGAGAGCAGAGGTTTGAGACTGAGGTGCAGAAGGATCATTAAAGAGAGCAGAGTTTGGAGACTGGCGTGCAGAAGGAATGTTGCAGAGAGCAGAGGTTGGAGACTTGGGTGCAGAAGGACTGTTGCAGAAAGCAGAGGTTGGAGACTGAGGTGCAGAAGGACTGATAGAAAAAGCAGATGTTGGAGACTGGGTTGCAGAAGGCCCGTTACAGAGAGCAGATGTTGGAGAATCTGGTACAGTAGGACTGTTACAGAGAGCAGAGTTTGGAGACTGGGGTGCAGAAGACTGTTGCAGAGAGCAAAGTTTGGAGACTGAGGTGCAGAATTATTGTTACAGAGAGCAGAGTTTGGAGACTGGGTTGCAGAAGTACTGTTAAAGTAAGCAACGGTGGGAGACTGATGTGCAGAAAGATCTTGCAGAGAGCAGAGTTTTGAGACTGGGGTGAAGAAGCACTGTTCTAGAGAATAGATGTTGGATACTGGGGTCCAGAAGGATCCTTGCAGAGAATAGAGGTTGGAGACTGGGGTGCAGAAGGCCTCTTACAGAGAGAAGAGTTTGGAGACTGTCGTGCACAAGGCCTGATACAGAGAGCAGAGGTTGGAGACTGTGGTGCAGAAGGGCTGTTACAGAGAGCAGAGTGTGCAGACAGTGTTTCAGAAGGGTCTTACAGAGAGATGAGGTTGGAGACTTAGGAAGAAGGACTGTTGCAGAGAGCAGATGTTGGAGACTGGGGTTCAGAAAAATCGCTGGGGTGAGAAGAGTATAGAGACTGAGGTATAGATGGACTGTTGCAGAGAGCAGAGGTTGGAGTCTGGGTTGCAGAAGGACTGTTTCAGAGAGCAGATCTTGGAGACTTGTGTGCAGAAGGACTGTTTTATTGAGCAGAGATTGGAGACTGAGGTACATAAGGACTGTTACAAAGAGCAGAGTTTGGATACTGGGGTGCAGAATATCGTTGCAGAGAGTAGAAGTTGGAGACTGGGGTTCTGAAGGCCTCTTACAGAGAGCAGAGTTTGGAGACTGGGATACAGAAGGCCTATTACAAAGAGCAGAGTTAAGAGACTGGGTGCAGAAGGATTGTTAAAGACAGCAGAGTTTGAATACTGGGTTTCCAAAGGGTCTTACAGAGAGCAGAGTTTGGAGACTGAGGTACAGAAGGACTGTTACTAAGAGCAGAGGTTTTGAGACTGGGTGCAGAAAGATTATTGCATAGAGCAGACAGTTCAGACTGAGGTACACAAGAACTGTTACAGGGAGCAGATGTTTTAGACTGGGTTACACAAGGACTGTGACAGCGAGCACAGGTATGAGACTGGGGTGCAGAAGGATCATTGCAGAGAGCAGAGGTTGGAGACTGGGGTGTAGATGGACTGACACAGAGAGCAGAGTTTGGAGATTGGGGGGCAGAAGGCCTGTTACAGAGAGCAGAGTTTGGAGACTGGGGTGATGAAGGACTGTTACAGAGAGCAGAGTTTAAAGACTGGGGTGCAGAAGGACTGTTGCAGAGAGCAGAGGTTGTAGATTGGGATGTAGAAGGACTCTTGCATAGAGTAGACGTTGGAGATTGGGGTCCAGAAGGACTGTAGCAGAGAGCAGACTTGGAGACTAAGGTGCAGAAGTACAGTTACACAGAACAGAGGTTGGAGATTGGGGTGCAGAAGGACTGATACAGAAAGCAGAGGTTCGAGACTCAGGTGCAGAAATACCCTTAGAGAGAGCAGAGGTTGGAGAATGCAGTACAGAATAACTGTTACAGAGAGCAGAGATTGGAGACTGGGGTGGAAAATTTGAAGAGAGCAGATGTTGGAGACTGGGGTGCAAAAGGACTGCTGCAGAGAGCAGAAGATGGATAGTGGGGTGAAGAAGGACTGTTGCAGAGATCAGAGGTTGAAGACTGAGTTGCAGAAGGACTGATGTAGGGAATAGATGTTAGATCCTGGGGTGCAGAAGGATCCTTTAGGCGAGCAGAGTATGGAGACTACGGTGAAGAAGACTTTTGCAGAGAGCAGATGTTGGAGACTTGGGTGCAGAAGGACTGTTGCATAGAGCAGTGATTGGAGACTGAGGTACAGAAGGACTTTTATAGAGAGCAGAAGTTGGAGACTGGGGTGCAGATGGATTATTGCAGAGAGCAGAGTTTTCAGACTGAGGTACAGAAGAACTGTTGCAGGAACAACATGTTGGAGACTTGGGTTCACAAGGACTGTTGCAGCTAGCAGAGGATTGAGACTGGGTTGCAGACGGATCGTTGCAGAGAGCAGAGGTTTGAGACTGAGGTGCAGAAGGATCGTTGAAGAGAGCAGAGGTTCGAGACTGGGGTGCAGAAGGATCATTACAGAGAGCAGAGTTTGGAGACTGGGGTGCAGAAGGACTTTTACAAAGAGCACAGGTTGGAGACATGGGTGCCGAAGGAATGCTTCCGAGAGCAGAGGTTGGAGATTTCTTTGCAGAAGGAATGTTGCAGGAAGCAGAGGTTGGAGACTGAGGTGCATAAGGACTGTTGCAGAGAGCAGAGGTTAAAGACTGGGTTGCAGAAGGACTGTTACAGAGAAGAGACATTGGAGACTGGGTTTCAGAAGGATTTTACAGAGAAAAGAGTTTGGAGACTGAGGTGCAGATGGACTGTTACAGAGAGCAGAGGTTGGAGCCTGGGGTGCAAACAGACTTTTACAGAGAGCAAAGGTTTGACACTGGGGTGCAGAAGGAATGTTGCAGAGAGCAGAGTTTGAAGACTGAGGTTCAGAAGGACTGTTGCTCAGAGTAGAGGTTGGAGATTGGCGTGCAGAAGAACTGTTGCAGAGAGAAGAGTTTGGAAATTTGGGTCCAGAAAGAGTGTAGCAGAGAGCAGAGGTTGGAGACTATGGTGCAGAAGTACAGTTACACAGAGGACAGTTTGGAGACTGGCGTGCAGAAAGACTGATACAGAAAGCAGAGGTTGGAAACTCGGGTGCAGAAGTACCCTTACCGAGAGCAGAGTTTGGATAATGCAGTAGAGATGGACTGTTATAGAGAGCAGAGGTTGGAGACTGGGGTGGAGAATGACTGTTGCAGAGAGTAGAGGATTGAGACTTGGGTGCAGAAGAACTGTTGCAGAGAGTAGAGGTTGCAGACTGAGTTGCAGATGGACTGTTAGTGAGGGAAGAGTTTGGAGAAGGTGGTGCAAAACGACTGATACAGAAAGCAGAGTTTGGAGACTGTGGGCAAAAGGCCTGTTACATACAGAAGAGGTTGGAGACTGGGGTAAAGAAGGCCTGTTACAGAGAGCAGTTCTTGGAGACTAGGGTGAAGAAGGACAGTTACAGAGATCAGAGTTTGGAGACTGGGTTGCAAATGAATCTTACTGAGAGCAGAGGTTGGAGAATGAGATACAGAAGGACTGTTAGAGAGAGCAGAGTTTGGAGACTAAGGAGCAGAAGGATCGTTGGAGAGAGCAGTGTTTAGAGACTGCAGTGTAGAAGGTCTGATACAGAAAGCAGAGGTTTAAGACTAGGGTGCAGAAGGACCCTTACAGAGAATAGAGGTTGGAGACTTAAAGACTCTTACAGATAGCAGACGTTGGAGACTGGGGTGGAGAATGACTGTTGTAGAGAACAGAGGTTGGAGACTGGTTTACAGAAGGACCATTGCAGAAAGTAGAGGTTGGAGACTATCTTTCAAAAGGATCTTACAGAGAGCAGAGTTTTGACACTGACTTGCAGAAGGACTGTGGCAGAGAGAAGAGGTTGGAGATTGAGGCAATGAAGGACTGTAGTAGAGATCAGAGGTTGAAGTCTGAGGTACAGCAAGACTGTTACAGAGAGCACAGTTTGGAGACTGGGGTGCAGAAAAACTGATACATAAAGCAGAGTTTCGAGACTGGGGAGCAGAAGGCCCCGTACAGAGAGCAGAGGTTAGAGACTGGGGTGGAGATTGACTGTTGCAGAGAGCAGAGGATGGAGACTGGGGTGCAGAAGGACTCTTGCAGAGTGCAGAGTTTTAAGACTGGTTGCAAAAGGACTGTTTCAGAGAGCAGAGGTTGCAGAGTGAGGTGCAGAATGATGGTTACAGTGAGCAGAGTTTGGAGACTGTGGTGCAGAAGGACTGATATAGAAAGTAGAGGTGGGATACTGGGTTGCAAAAGGTTCCTTACAGAGAACAGAGGTTAAAGACTGCAGTACAGAAGGACTGTTGTAGACAACAAGGTTGGAGACTGGGGTTAAGTGTTACCAATGCAGAGAGCAGAGGTTGGAGACTGGGGTGAAGAAGGAATATTACAGAGAGCACATGTTGGAGACTGAGGTGCAGAAAGACTGTTACAGAAAGAAGAGGTTGGAAATTGGGGTGTAGAAGGACCGTTACAGACAGCAGAGTTTGGAGACTGCCATACAGAATGACTGTTACACATAGCAGATCTCGGAGACTGGGGAGCAGCAGGACTGTTGCAGAGGACAGAAGTTGGAGACTCGGGTGGAGAAGGAATGTTACAGAGAGCAGAGTCTGGAGACTGTGGTGTACAGGACTGTTGCACAGAGCAGAAGTTGGAGACTGGGGTCCAGAAGGATCGTTGCAGAGAGCAGATTTTAGAGACTGAGATGCAGATGGACTGTTACAGAGAGCAGAGTTTGGAGACTGAGGTGCAGAAGGACTGTTACAAAGAGCAGAGGTTGGAGACTGGGGTTCAGATAAATCTTACAGAGAGCAGAGTTTGGAGACTGGGGTGCAAAAGGAACGTTGCAGAGAGAAGATGTTGGAGACTGGGTTTGAGAAGAATTGTAGCGGAGAGAAGAGGTTGGAGACTGGAGTGCATAAGGATCTTACAGAGAGCAGAGGTTGGTGATGAGGGTGCAGAAGGACTGTTGCCGAGAGCACATGTTGTAGGCTGGGGTGGAGAAAAATCTGGGTTGCAGAAGGGTCTTACAGAGAGCAGAGGTAGTAGACTGAGGTGCAGAAGGATCCTTGCAGAGAAAAGAGTTTTTAGACTGAGTTGCTGAAGGACTGTTTCAGAGAGCAGATGTTGGAGACTGGTGTGCAGAAGGACTGTTGCAGAGAGCAGAGGTTGGAGACTGGGGTGAAGAAGGATTGGTGCAGAGAGCAGAGGTTGGCGACTGGTGTGCAGAAGGATGGTTACAGAGAGCCTAGTTTGGGGACTGTGTGAGAGAAGGATCCTACAGAGAGCATAGGTTGAAGAATCAGGTTCAGAAAGAATGATACAAAGAGTAGATGTTGGAGACTGAGGTGCAGAAGTAACGTTGCAGAATACAGAGTTTTGAGACTGAGATGCACAAGGATTGTTACAGAGAGCAGAGGTTGGAGACTGGGTTCAGAAAGACTGTTGCAGATAGCGGATTTTGGAGACTGGGGTGCATAATGACTGTTATAGAGAGCAGAGGTTGGAGACTTGGGTGCAGAAGGACTGATACAGAAAGCAGAGGTTGTAAATTGGGGTGCATAAGGACCGTTACAGGGAGCAGAGGTTGGAGACTATGGTATAGAAGGACTGTTACAGAGAGCAGAGGTCGGATACTTGGGTTCAGAAGGACTGTTTCAGAAAGCACAGGTTGAAGACTGAGGTGAAGAAGGATAGATACAGAGAGCAGAGGTAGGAGACTGGGGTTCAGAAGGACTGATACAGAAAGCAGAGGTTGGAGACTGGGGAGCAAAAGGACAGTTACAGAGAGCAGAGTTTGGTGAATGCGGTACAGAAGAACTGTTACAGAGAGCAGATATTGGTAACTGGGGAGCAGAAGGACTGTTGCAGGGGACAGATTTTGGAGACTGGGTTGCCGCAAGACCCTTGCAGAAAGCCGAGGTTGGCGACTAGGGTAGAGAAGGAATGTTAGAAAGAGGAGAGTTTGGAAAATGGAGTGCAGAAAGATCTTACATAGATCAGAGTTTGCAGAGACTGGGGTGCAGAAGGACTGTTGCAGAGAGCAGACTTTGGAGACTGGGTCCAGAAATATCATTGCAGAGAGCAGAGTTTGCAGACTGGGATGCAAAACGCTGTTGAAGAGAGCAAAGGTTGGAGACTGAGGTGCAGAAGGACTGCTACAGAGAGCAGATGCTGGAGACTGGGGTTCAGATGGATGTTACAGAGAGCAGATGTTGGAGACTGAGGTGCAGAAGGATTTTAAAAGACAGCAGATGTAAGAGACTGAGGGTGCAGGAGGTTTGTTTCAGACAGCAGAGTTTTCAGACTGTGGTGCATAAAGACCGTTGCAGAGAACAGAGTTTGCAGACTGAGGTGAAGAAAGATTGTTTCAGAGATCAGAGGTTGGAGACTGGGGTGCAGAAGGACTGTTGAAGAGAGAGGAGGTTGCAGACTGAGGTGCAGAAGGACTGTTGCAGAGAGCAGAGGTTGGAGACTAAGGTGCAGAAGGACACTTAGAGCAGAAGTTAGAGACTGGGGTGCACAAGGACTGATACAGAAAGCAAAGACTCTAGTATCAGGTGCAGAAAGAACGTTACAGAGAGTACAGTTTGGAGAATGCAGTACAGAAAGACTGTTAAAGAGAGCAGAATTTAGAGACTGGGGTGCAGAAGGACTGTTGCAGAGAGAAGAGATTGGAGAATGAAGTGCAGAAGTCCTGTTATATAGAACAGAAGTTGGAGATTGGGGTGCCGAAGGATCGTTGCAAATTGCAGATCTTGGAGACAGGGATGCAGAAGGATCTTAAAGAGAGCAGAATTTGGAGACTGTGGTGCAGAAGGACTGTTGCAGAGATCAGAGTTTGGAGACTGGGGTACAGTAGGATCATTGCAGAGAGCAGAAGTTGGAGATTGGGATGCAGAAGGATCGTTGCAGACAGCAGAGTTTGGAGACTGGGGTGCAGAAGGCCTGCTACAGAGAGTAGAGGTTGGAGACTGGGGTGCAGAATGACTGTTATAGAGAGCAGAGTTTGGAGACTGGGTTGCTGAAAGATCTTACAGAGAGCAGAGGTTAGAGACTGATATACAGGTGTACTGTTAAAGAGAGCAGTGGTTGGAGACTAGGGTGCAGAAGGATCACTCAGAGAGCAGAGGTTTCAGTCTGAGGTGTAGAAGGACTGTTACAGGAAACAGAGGTTGAAAATTGGCGTGCAGAAGGACCTTTAAAGAGAGCAGAGTTTGGAGACTGCGGTTTAGGACTGTTACTGAGAGCAGAGGTTGGAGACTGAAATGCAGAAGGACTCTTACAGAGAGAACAAGATGGAGACTGAGGTGCAGAAGGATGGATACAGAGAACAGAGGTTGAAGACTGGGGTTTAGACAGGCTGATACAGAAAGTAGAGTTTGGAGACAGGGGTGTAGAAGAACCGAAACAGAGAGCACAGTTTGGACACAGCGGTACAGAAGGACTGTTACAGAGAGCAGATCTCGGAGACTGGTGAGCAGAAAGACTGTTGCAGAGAGAATAGATTATAGAATGAGGTGCAGAAGGACTGTTTCAGGGACCAGAGTTTGGAGACTGGGGTGCAGAAGGACTGCTACAGAGAGCAGAGTTTGAAGACTGGTGTGCAGAAGGACTGTTACAGAGAGCAGAGGTTGGAGACTAGGGTTCAGATGGATCTTACAGAGATCAGAGTTTGGAGACTGGTGTGTAAAAGGACTGTTGCAGAGAGCATATGTTGAAGACTGGGGTGAACACGAATTGTTGCAGAGAAAAGAGGTTGGAGACTGGGGTGCAGAAGGCCTGTTACAGAAAGCAGAGGTTGGAGACTGGGTTGCAGAAGTCCTGTTACAGAGAGCAGAATTTGGAGACTGTTTTGCAGAAGGACTGTTACAGAGTGCAGAGTTTAAAGACTGGGTTGCAGAAGGATCAAACAGAGGGCAGAGTTGGAAGACTGAGGTGCAGAAGGACTGTTAAAGAGAGCAGAGGTAGTTGAATGGGGTGCAAAATGGTCGTTGCACAGAGCAGAGTTTTCAGACTCAGATGCAGAATGAGTGTTGCAGAGAGCAGATGTTAGAGGCCCACGTCCAGAAAGACTGTTGCAGAGAGCAGAGGTTAAATACAGGGGTGCCTAAGGATCTTACAGAGAGCAGAATTTGGAGACTGAGTTGCAGAAAGACTGTTGCAGAGATCAGAGGTTGGAGACTGAGGTGCTGAACGACTGTTACAGAGAGCAGAGTTTGGAAACTGGGGTACAGAAGAACTGATGCAGAAAGCAGAGATTGGAGTCTGGGGTGCAGAAAGACTGTTACAGAGAGCAGAGGTTGGATATTGCTTTACAGGAGGACTGTTACAGAGAGCAGTGTTTGAAGACTGGGGTGCAGAAGTACTGTAGCAGAGAGCAGATGTTGGTAACTAGGGTGCAGAAGGACTGTTGCAGAGAGCAGCTTTTGGAGACTGGTGTGCAAAATGACTCTTGCGGAGAGCAGAGGTTGGAGACTGGGGTGCAGAAAAACTGTTACAGAGAGCAGAGTTTGGAAACAGGGGTTCAGAAAGATCTTACAGAGAGCACAATTATGAGACTGAGCTGCAGAAGAACTGTTGCAGAGATCAAAGGTTGGAGACTGGGGTGCAGTAGGATCATTGCAGAGAGCAAAGTTTGGAAACTGGGGTGCAGAAGGATCGTTGCAGAGAGCAGAGGATGGAGAGTGGGGTGGAGAAGGCCTGCTATACAGAGCGCAGTTTCGAGACTGAAGTGCAGAAGGCCTGTTACAGAGAAGAAATGTTGGAGACTTGGGTGCAGAAAAACTGTTACAGAGAGCAGAGTTTGGAGACTGGTTTGCTGAAGGAACTTACAGAGATCACATGTTAGAGACTGAGGTGCAGGTGGACTGTTACAGAGAGCAGTAGTTGAAGAATGGGGTGCAGAAGAATCATGGAGAACAGAGGTTTCAGACTTAGGTGCAGAAGTACTGTTACAGAGAGTAGAGGTTGGAGACTGAGGTGTAGAACGAATGTTACAGAGAGCAGAGTTTAGAGACTGACTTGCAGAAGGACTGTTACAGAAAGCACAGGTTGAAGACTGAGGTGCAGAAGGATAAATACAAAGAGCAGAGGTTAAAGACTGGGGTTCAGAAGGACTTATTCAAAAAGCAGAGGTTGAAGACTGGGTTGCAGAAGGACCGTTACAGAGAACAGAGTTTGGAAACTGCGGTACATAAGGTTTGTTACAGAGAGCATATCTCGGAGACTGGGGAGCAGAAGGACTGTTGCAGAGGACAGAGGTTTGGGACTAAGGTGGAGAAGGAATTTTACAGAGAGCATAGTTTGAAAACTGGAGTGCAGAAGGATCTTACAGAGAGCAGATGTTGGAGACTGTATTGCCGAAGGAATGTTGCAGAGAGCAGACGTTGGAGACTGGGGTCCAGAAGGTTCGTTGCAGAGAGCAGAGTTTGGAGACTGGGGTGCATAAAGACTGTTGCAGAGAGCAGATGTTGGAGACTGGGTTGGAGAACGACTATTGCAGAGAGCAGATTTTAGAGACTGGGGTGCAGAAGGATTGTTACAGAGAGCAATAGGTTACTGAATGATCAATGGGTTTTAGAAGACATCAAGGAGGAAATTAAAAAATTCTTAGAGTTTAATGAAAACACAGACACAACATATCGGAATCTATGGGACACATTGAAAGCAGTTCTAAGAGGAAAATTTATTGCTTGGAGTTCATTCCTTAAAAAAAGAAAAAAACAACAAATAAATGATCTCATACTTCATCTCAAAATCTTAGAAAAAGAAGAGCAAAACAACAGCAAAAGAAGTAGAAGGCAAGAAATAATTAAAATCAGAGCTGAAATTAATGAAATCGAAACAAAGAAACAATTGAAAAAATTGACAAAACAAAAAGTTGGTTCTTTGAAAAGATAAATAAAATTGACAGACCCTTAGCCATGCTAGCGAAGAGAAGAAGAGAGAGAACTCAAATTACTAGCATACGGGATAAAAAGGCAAGATCATGACAGACGCTTCAGAAATACAGAAGATAATCAGAAATTATTTTGAATCCTTATACTCCAACAAAATAGAAGATAGTGAAGGCATCGATAAATTTCTTAAGTCATATAATCTGCCCAGATTGAGTCAGGAGGATATAGACAACCTAAACAGACCAATATCAATTGAGGAAATAGAAGAAAACATCAAAAGATTACCATCTAAGAAAAGCCCAGGACCGGATGGGTATACAGCAGACTTGTACAAAACCTTTAAAGAGGAACTAATACCAATACTTTTCAAGCTATTTCAGGAAATAGAAAAAGAGGGAGAACTTCCTAATTCATTCTACGAGGCCAACATCACACTGATTCCGAAACCAGACAAAGACACTTCAAAGAAAGAAAACTACAGACCAATATCTTTAATGAACCTAGATGCAAAAATCCTCAAAAAAATTCTGGCAAATTGGATACAAGAACATATCAAAAAAATTGTGCACCATGATAAAGTAGGATTCATCCCTGGTATGCAAGGCTGGTTCAATATACGGAAATCAATAAATGTTATTCACCACATCAATAGACTTAAAAATAGGAACCATATGATCATCTCGAAAGATGCAGAAAAAGAATTTGACAAAGTACAGCATCCGTTTATGTTCAAAACTCTCGAAAAATTAGGGATAACAGGAACATACCTCAACATTGTAAAAGCAATTTATGCTAAGCCTCAGGCTAGCATCATTCTGAATGGAGAAAAATTGAAGGCATTCCCTCTAAAATCTGGAACAAGACAGGGATGCCCTCTCTCACCACTTCTGTTCAACATAGTTCTCGAAACACTGGCCAGAGCAATTAGACAGACGAAAGAAATTAAAGGCATAAAAATAGGAAAAGAAGAACTTAAATTATCACTATTTGCAGATGACATGATTCTATACCTGGCAGACCCAATAGGGTCTACAAAGAAACTGTTAGAGCTAATAAATGAATTCAGCAAAGTGGCAGGTTATAAAATCAACACGCATAAATCAAAGGCATTCCTGTATATCAGCGACAAATCCTCTGAAATGAAAACGAGGACAACCACTCAATTCACAATATCCTTAAAAAGAATAAAATACTTGTTAATCAACCTAACAAAAGAGGTGAAAGACTTATACAATGAAAACTACAGAACCCTAAAGAGAGAAATTGAAGAAGACCTTAGAAGATGAAAAAATATACCCTGTTCATGGATAGGCAGAACAAACATCATCAAAATGGCGATATTACCAAAAGTAAACCTATGGAGATAGGTTTAATGCAATGCCAATCAAAATCCCAATGGCATTTCTTGTAGAAATAGAGAAAGCAATCATGAAATTCATATGGAAGAATAAAAGACCCAGAATAGCAAAAACAATACTAAGCAGGAAGTGTGAATCAGGTGGTATAGCGATTCCAGATTTCAAACTATACTACACAGCAATAGTAACAAAAACAGCATGGTACTGGTACCAAAACAGGCGGGTGGACCAATGGTACAGAATAGAGGACACAGAAACCAACCCACAAAACTACAACTTTCTTATATTTGATAAAGGGGCTAAAAGCATGCAATGGAGGAAGGATAGCATCTTTAACAAATGGTGCTGGAAAAGCTGGACATCCATATGCAACAAAATGAAACTGAATCACTTTCTCTCGCCATGCACAAAAGTTAACTCAAAATGGATCAAGGAGCTTGATATCAAATCAGAGACACGGCATCTGATAGAAGAGAAAGTTGGCTACGACCTACATGCTGTGGGGTCGGGCTCCAAATTCCTCAATAGGACACCCATAGCACAAGAGTTAACATCTAGAATCAACAAATGGGACTTACTCAAACTAAAAAGTTTTTTCTCAGCAAAAGAAACAATAAGAGAGGAAAATAGGGAGTCTACATTATTGGAACAAATCTTTACTCCTCACACTTCAGATAGAGCCCTAATATCCAGAGTATATAAAGAACTCAGAAAATTAGACAATAAGATAACAAATAATCCCATCAACAAATGGGCCAAGGACTTGAACAGACACTTCTCAGAGGAGGACATACAATCAATCAACAAGTACATGAAAAAATGCTCACCATCTCTAGCAGTCAGAGAAATGCAAATCAAAACCACCCTAAGATACCATCTCACTCCAGTAAGATTGGCAGCCATTAGGAAGTCAAACAACAATAAGTGCTGGCGAGGATGTGGGGAAAAGGGTACACTTGTACATTGTTGGTGGGACTGCAAATTGGTGCAGCCAATTTAGAAAGCAGTATGGAGATTTCTTGGAAAGCTGGGAATGGAACCACCATTTGACCCAGCTATCCCCCTTCTAGGTCTATTCCCTAAAGACCTAAAAAGAGCATGCTACAGGGACACTGCTACATCGATGTTCATAGCAGCAAATTCACAATAGCAAGACTGTGGAACCAACCTAGATGCCCTTCAATAGACGAATGGATAAAAAAAATGTGGCATTTATACAAAATGGAGTACTACTCTGCATTAAGAAATGACAAAATCATAGAATTTGGAGGGAAATGGATGGCATTAGAGCAGATTATGCTAAGCGAAGCTAGCCAAGCCCTAAAAAAAAATTCCAAATGTCTTCTTTCATATAAGGAGAGTAATTAAGAACAGACTAGGGAAGAAGAGCACGAGAAGAAGACCATCATTAAACAGGGTTGAGAGGTGGGAGGGAAAGGGAGAGAGAAGGGAAATTGCATGGAAATGGAAGGAGACCCTCAGGGTTATACAAAATTACATACAAGAGGAAGTGAGGGGAAAGGGAAAAATAATAAAAGGGGGAGGAATGAATTACAGTAGAGGGGGTAGAGAGAGAAGAATGGAGGGGAGAGGAGGGGATGGGGCATAGTAGAGAATAGGAAAGGCAGCAGAATACAACAGACACTAGGATGGCAATATGTAAATCAATGGGAGAGCAGAGTTTTGAGTCTGGGTTTCAGAAGGATCATACAGAGAGCAGAGGTTGGAGACTGAGGTGCAGAAGGACTGTTGCAGAGAGCAGAGGTTGGAGACTGAGTTGCAGAAGTCCTGTTACATAAAGCAGAGGTTGGAGACTGAGGTGCAGAAGTCCTGTTACATAGAGCAGATGTTGGAGACTGTGGTGCAGAGGGATCGTTGCAAGGAGCAGAGCTTGGAGACAGGGGTGCAGAAGGACCTTACAGAGAGCAGAATTAGAGACTGAGGTGCAGAAGGACTGTTATAGAGAGCAGAGTTTGGAGACTGGTTTACTGAAGGATCTTACAGAGAGCAAAAATAGAGACTGAGGTGCAGAAGGACTGTTATAGAGAGCAGAGTTTGGAGACTGGTTTACTGAAGGATCTTACAGAGAGCAGAGTTTTTAGACTGAGGTGCAGAAGGACTGTTACAGAGAGCAGAGATTGGAGACTGAGGTGTAGAAAGACTGTTACAGAGAGCAGAGTTTTGAGACTCAGGTGCAGAAGGACTGTTACAGGGTGTAGGGTTTGGAAATTGGCGTGCAGAAAGACCGTTAAAGAGAGCAGAGTTTGTAGACTGCGGTATAGAAAAACTGTTACAGGAAGCAGTGGTTGGAGACTGAAGTGTAGAAGAAATGATACAGAGAGCACAGGTTGGAGACAAAGGTACAGAAGGATAAATACAGAGAGCAGAGGTTGGAGACTGCGGTACAGAAGGACTGTTACAGAGAGCCGATGTTGGAGACTGGGCAGCAGAAGGACTGTTGCAGAGGACAGAGGTTGGAGACTGGGGTGCCACTTTACACTTGGAGAAAGCAGAGTTTAAAAACTGGGGTGGAGAATGAATGTTACAGAGAGCAGAGTTTGGAAACTGGAATGCAGAATGATCTTACAAATAGCAGAGGTTGGAGACTGTGGTGCAGAAGGACTGTTGCAGAGATCAGAGGATGGAGACTGGGGTCCAGAAGGATCGTTGCAGAGAGCAGAGGCTGGAGACTGAGGTGCAGAAGGACTTTTACAGAGAGCAGAGGTTGGAGACTGGAGTGCAGAAGGACTGTTAGAGAGAGCAGAGGTTGGAGACTCAGGTGCAGAAGGAATGTTACAGAGAGCAGAGTTTGGAGACTGGGCTGCAGAAGGACTGTTACAGAGAGCAGAGGTTGGAGACTGGGTTTCAGATGAATCTTACAGAGAGCAGAGGTTTAAGACTGGGGTGCAAAAGGACTGTTGCAGAGAGCAGAGGTTGGAGACTATGTTGGAGAAGAATCAATGTAGAGAGAAGAGGTTGGAGACTGGGGTGGTGAAGACCTGTTACATAGAGCACACGTTGGAGACTGGCTTGTAGAAGTCCTTTTACTGAGAGCAGAGTTTGGAGAATGTTGTGCAGAAGGACTGTTACAGAGTGCAGATTTTAAAGACTGGGTTCTAGAAGGATATTACAGAGACCAGAGGATGGAGAATGAGGTGCAGAAGGACTGTTACAGAGAGCAGATGTTGAAGACTGAGGTGCAGAAGGACTGTTACAGAGAGCAGTGTTTGGAGACTGGGTTACTGAAGGATCTTACAGAGAGAACAGGTTGGAGACTGAGTTGCAGGCGGACTGTTATAGAGAACAGTGGTTGGAGACTGGGGTGCAAAAGGATCCTGCAGAGAGCAGAGGTTTCAGACTGAGGTGTAGAAAGAGTGTTACAGAGAACAGAGGTTGGAGACTGAGGTGTAGAAGGACTGTTACAGAGAGCAGAGTTTGGAGACTCAGGTGCAGAAGGACTGTTACAGGAAGCAGAGTTTGGAAATTGGGGTGCAGAAGGACTGTTACAGAGAGCACAGTTTGGAGACTATGGTATAGGAATGTTACTGAGAGCAGATGTTGGAGACTGGGGTGCAGAAAGACTCTTACGTAGAGCACAGGTTGGAGGGTGAGTGCAGAAGGATAGATACAGAGAACAGAGTTTGGAGACTGGGGTTCAGACAGACTGATACAGAAAGTAGAGGTTTGAGACTGAGATGTAGAAGGACAGTTATAAAGAGAAGAGGTTGGAGACTGCGGTACAGAAGGACTGTTACAGAGAGCATATCTCGAAAACTGGGGAGCAGAAGAACTGTTACAGAGGACAGAGGTTAGAGACTTGGGTGGAGAAGCAATGTTACAGAGAGCAAAGTTTGGAAACTGGAGTGCAGAAGGATCTTACAGAGAGCAGAGTTTGGAGACTGTGGTGCAGAAGGATGGTATGGAGAGCAGATATTGGAAACTGGGGTTTCGAAGGACTGTTGCAGATAGCAGATTTTAGAGGCTGGGGTGCAGAAGGACTGTTAGAGAGAGGAGAGGTAGAAGACTGGGGTGCAGAATGGTCGTTGCAGAGAGCAGAGTTTTCAGAATGAGGTGCAGAAAGACTGTTGCAGAGAGCAGAGGTTGGATACAGGGGTGCAGAAGGATCTTACAGAGAGCAGAATTTGGAGACTGAGGTGCAGAGGAACATTTGCAGAGATCAAAGGTTGGAGACTGGGGTGAAGTAGGATCATTGCAGAGAGCAGAGGTTGGAGACTGGGGTGCAGACGGATCTTACAGAGAGCAGAGGTGTGAGACTGAGTTTCCGAAGCACTGTTACAAATAGACTGAGGTGTAGAGGACTGTTAAAGAGAGCAGAGTTTGGAGACTGAGATGCAGAAGCACTGTTGCAAAAAGCAGAGGTTGGAAATTGGGGTGCAGAAGAACCGTTACAGAGACCAGAGTTTGGAGACTGCGGTATAGAAAAATTGTTAAACAGAGCAGAGTTTGGAGACTGGGGTGCAGGTGGACTGTTACACAGAGCAGTGGTTGGAGACTGGGGTGCCGAAGGATCGTGCAGAGAGCAGAGGTGTCAGACTGAGGTGCCGAAGGACTGTTACAGAGAGCAGAGGTTGGAGACTTAGGTGTAGAAGGACTGTTTCAGAGAGAAGAGTTTGGAGACTGAGGTGCAGAAGGACTGCTACAGAAAGCAGAGGTTGGAAATTGAGGTGCAGAAGGACCGTTACAGAGATTAGAGTTTGAAAACTGCGGTATAGAAAAACTGTTATAGAGAGCAGACTTTGGAGACTGGGGTGCAGAAAAATATGTTACAAAGAGCACAGGTTTGAGACTGCAGTACAAAAGGACTGTTACAGAGAGCAGATGTTGGAGACTGGGGAGCAGAAGGACTTTTGCAGAGGACGGATGTTGGAGACTGGGGTGCCGCAGGACACTTGCAGAAAGCAGAGGTTAAAGACTGGGGTGGAGAAGGAATATTACAGAGAGCAGACTTTGGAAACTGGAGTGCAGGAGGATCTTACAGAGAGTAGATGTTGGAGACTGTGGTGCAGGAGGACTTTTGAAGTGAGCAGAGTTTGGAGACTGGGGTGCAGAAGGACTGTTTCAGAGAGCAGATGTTGGAGACTGGGATTCAGAGGGACTGTTGAAGAGAGCAGAGTTTGGAGACTGAGGTGCAAGAGAATTGGTGCAGAGAGCAGATGTTGGAGACTGGTCTTCAGAAGGACTGTTACAGAGAGCAGACTTTGGAGAGTGGGTTGGAGAAGGATCCTACAGAGAGCAGACGTTCGAGAATGAGGTGCAGAAGTACTGTTACAGAGAGTAGAGGTTTGAGACTTAGTGCAGAAGGAACGTTTCAGAGTACAGAGCTTGGAGACTGAGGTGCAGAATTATTGTTATAGAGAGCAGAGGTTGGAGACTGGGGTGCAGAAAGACAGTTGCAGAGAGCAGAGGTTGGAGACTGGGGTGCAGAAGGACCTTTGTAGAGAGAAGACTTTTGAGACTGGGGTGCAGAAGGACTGTTGCAGAGAGCAGAGTTTGGAGACTGAGGTACATAAGGAGTCTTACAGAGAGCAGAGGTTGGAGACTTGGGTGCAGAAGGACTGATACAGAAAGCAGATATTTCAGTCTGGGGTGCAGAAAGACCATTACAGAGAGCAGAGGATGGATACTGCAGTACAGGAGGACTGTTACAGAGAGCAGAGGTTGGAGACTGGGGTGCACAAGGACTGTAGCAGAGAGCAGATGTTGGTAACTAGGGTGCAGAAGGACTGTTGCAGAGAGCAGAGTTTTCAGACTGGGGTACAGAAGGACTGTTGCGGTGATCATATTTGGAGACTGGGGTGCAGAAGGATTGTTACAGAGAGCAGAGGTTCAAAACACGGGTGCAGAAGGATCTTACAGAGATTAGAATTTGGAGACTGAGGTGCAGAAGGAGTGTGTTAGATATCAGAGGTTGGAGACTGGGGTGAAGTAGGATCATTGCAGAGAAAAATGTTTGGAGACTGGGGTTTAGAAGGCCTGCTATAGAGAGCAGAGTTTGAGACTGGAGTGCAGAAGGCCTGTTACACCGAGGAGAGGTTGGAGACTGAGGTGCAGAAGGACTGTTACACAGGGCAGTAGTTGGAGACTGGGTTGCTGAAGGCACTTACAGAGAGCAGAGGTTTGAGCCTGAGGTGCAGGTGGACTGTTACAGAGAGCAGTGGTTGGAGACTGCGGTGCAGAAGAATCTTAGAGAGCAGAGGTTTCAGACTGAGGTGCAGAAGTACTGTTAAAGAGAGCAGAGGTTGGATACTGAGGTGTAGAAGGAGTGTTACAGAGAACAGAGTTTGGAGACTGAGGTGCAGAAGGACTCTTACAGAAAGCAGAGGTTGGATATTGGGGTGCAGAAGAACTGATTCAAAAAGCAGAGTTTGGAGACTGGGTTGTAGAAGGACCGTTACAAGAGCAGTGGTTGGAGACTGTGGTACATAAGGACTGTTACAGAGAGCAGATATTGGAGACTGGGAAATAGAAGGACTGTTACAAATTACAGAGTTTGGAGACTAGGGTGCCGCAGGACCCTCGCAGAAAGAAGACGTTGGAGACTGCGTTGGAGAAGGAAATTTAGACAGAGCAGATTTTGGAAACTTGAGTACAGAATGATCTTACAGAGAGCAGAGGTTGGAGACTGAGGTGCAGAAGGAGTGTTACAGAGTGCATAGTTTGATTACTGGGGTGCAGAAGAGCTGTTACAGAGAGCAGACTTTGGAGACTGGGGTTCAGATGAATCTTACAAAGAGCAGAGTTTGGAGACTGAGGTGTAGAAGTCCTGTTACATAGAGTAGAGTTTTGAGACTGGGGTGCAGAAAGATCGTTACAGAGAGCAGACATTGGAGACTGGGGTTCAGATGGATCTTACAAAGAGCAGAGTTTGGAGACTGAGGTGTAGAAGTCCTGTTACATAGAGTAGAGTTTTGAGACTGGGGTGCAGAAAGATCGTTACAGAGAGAAGAAGTCGGAGACTGAGGTGTATAAAGACTGTTATAAAGAGCAGAGTTTGGAGACTGAGGTGCAGAAGGACTCTTACAGAAAGCAGAGGCTGGAAATTGGGGTGTAGAAGGACACTTACTGAGACCAGAGTTTGGAGACTGCGGTATAGAAAAACTGTTACAGAGAGCATAGGTTGCAGACTAAGGTGCAGAAGGATAGATACATAGATCAGAGGTTTGAGACTCAGGTTCAGAAGGACTGATACCGAAGTAGAGTTTGGATTCTGAGGTACAGAAGGACTGTTACAAAGAGCAGATGTTTGAGACAGGGAAGAAGGACTGTTGCAGAGGACAGATGTTGGAGACTGGGGTGCCGCAGGACACTTGCAGAAAGCAGAGTTTAAAGACTGGGTTGAAGAATGAATGTTACAGAGAGCAGAGTTTGGAAACTGAAGTGCAGAAGGATCTTACAAAGAAAAGAGGTTGGAGACTGTGGTGCAGAAGGAGTGTTACAGAGAGCAGAAGGTGGAGACTGGGGTCCAGAAGGATCGTAGCAGAGAGCAGAGTTTGGAGACTGGGGTGCAGAAGGACTGTTGCAGAGAGCAGGGGTTGGAGACTGGGGTGCAGAAGAACTGTTGCAGAGAGGAGAGGTTGGAGACTGAAGTGCAGAAGGACTGTTGCAGAGAGCAGATGTTGGAGACTGAGGTGCAGTAAGACTGTTACAGAGAGCAGAGTTTAAAGACTGGGGTGCTGAAGGACTGGTACAGAGAGTAGAGGTTGGAGACTCTGTTGCAATAGGACTGTTACAGAAAGCAGACTTTGGAGACTTGGGTTCCGATGGATTTTACAGAGAGCAGAATTTGGAGTCTGAGGTGCAGAAGGACTGTTGCAGAGATAAGAAGTTGGAGACAGGGGTTAAGAAAGATCATTGGAGAGAGCAGATTTTGAAGACTGGGGTGTTGAAGGCTGCTACAGAGAGCAGAGATTTGGGACTGAGGTGCAGAAAGACTGTTACAGAAAGCAGAGGTTGAAAATTGGGGTGCAGAAGGACCGTTACAGAGACCAGAGTTTGGAGACTGCGTTATAGAAAAACTGTTACAGAGAGCAGAGGTTTGAGACTGGGGTGCAAAAGGACTGTTACAGAGAGCAGAGTTTGGAGACTGGGGTGCAGAAGGATTATTGCAGAGCACAGAATTTTTAGACTCAGGTGCAGAACGACTGTTGCAGAGAGCAGTTGTTGGAGACTTTGGTGCAGAAGAACTTTTTCAGAGAGCAGACGTTGGAGATTGGGGTGAAGAAGGATCGTTGTAGAGAGCAGAGGTTTGAGACTTGTTTGCGAAAGGACTGTTACAGAGAACAGAGGTTGGAGACTAGGGTGCAGAAGGCCTGTTACAGAATAGTTTGGAGAAAGGGTGCAGAAAGATCTTACACAGAGCAGAGGTTGGAGACTGCGGTGTAGAACGACTGTTACAGAGAGTAGAGGTTGGAGACTGAGGTACAGAAGGATTGTTAAAGAGAGCAGATGTTGGATACTGGGGTGCAGAAGGACTGTTTCAGATAGCAGAGGTTCGAGACTGGGGTGTAAAAGGACTGTTGGAGAGAGCAGAGTTTGGAACCTGGTGCAGAAAGAATGTTGCAGAGAGCAGAGCTTGGAGACTGAGATGCAGGAGTGTTATTGAGATCACAGGTTAGAGTCTTGGGTGCAGAAGGACTGATAGAGAAAGCAGAGATTGGATACTGTGGTGCAGAAGGAAAATTACAGAGAGGAGACTTTGGAGACCGCAGTACAGGAGGCCTGTTACACAGAGCAGAGGTTGGAGACTGCGGTTAAGAAGGACTGTTTCAGAGTGCAGATGGTGGAGACTGGGGTGCAGAAGAACTGTTGTGAAGAGAAGAGGTTGGAGACTGGGGTGCAGAACGAATGTTACCGAGAGCAGACGTTGGAGACTGGGGTGCAGAAGTACTGATAGAGAGAGCAGAGGTTGAAGACTGTGGTGCAGAGGGACCGTTAGAGAGAGCAGAGTTTGGAGACTGCAATACAGAAAGATTGTTACAGTGAGGATACGTTGGAGACTCGGGTAGAGAAGGACTGTTCCAGAGAGCAGATGTTGGAAACTGTGGTTTAGAATGACTGTTGCAGAGAACAGAGGTTAGAGAATGGGGTGTAGAAGGACTGTTGCAGAGAACAGAGGTTGGAGACTGAGATGTAGAAGGACTGTTACAGAGAGCAGAGTTTGGAGACTAGGGTGCAGAAGGATCTTACAGAGAGCAGAGGTTGGAGACAGGGGTGCAGAAGTACTTTTGCAGAGAGCAGAGGTTGGAGACTGAGGTACAGAGGGACTATTATAATGAAGAGGTTGGAGATGGGTAAAAGAAGGATTGTTACAGATAACAGAGGTTGGAGACTCAGGTGCAGCAGTACCCTTGCAGAAAGCAGAGGTTGGAGACTGTGGTGGAGAAGGAATGTTACTGGGAGCAGAGTTTTGAAACTGTGGTGCAGAAGGATATTAAAAAGAGCAGGTTGGATACAGGGATTCAGAAGGACTGTTGCATAGAGAAGATGTTGGAGACTGTGGTGCAGAAGGATCGTTGCAGAGAGCAGAGGTTGAAACCTGGGGTGCAGAAGGATTGTTGCAGACAGCAGAAGTTAGAGACAGGGGAGCAAAAGGACTGTTACAGAGAGAAGAGTTTGGAGACTGAGGTGCAGAAGAATCATTGCTGAGAGCAGAGGTAGAAGACTGAGGTGAAAAATGACTGTTACAGAGAGTAGAGGTTGGAGACTGGGTGCAGAATAAGTGTTGTAGAGAACAGAGGTTGGAGACTGGTTTCAGAAGGATCTTACAGAGAGAAGAATTCGGACACTGAGGTTCAGAAGGACTGTTTCAGAGAGCAGAGGTTAGAGATTGGGACGCAGAAGGACAGTTGCAGAGAGCAGAGGTTGCAGAGTGAGCTGCAGAAGGACTGTTGTAGAGAACAGAGGCTGGAGACTCGGGTGCAGAAGGAAAATTGCAGAAAGCAGAGGTTGGAGACAGGGTTTCAGAAGGATCTTACAGAGAGCAGAGGTTAAACACGGAGGTGTAGAAGGACTGTTGAAGAGAGCAGAAGTTGGAGATTGGGACCCAGAAAGACTGTTGCAGAGAGAGAGGTTGGAGTCTGACATGCAGAAAGAAAGTTACAGAGAGCGGAGGTTGGAGACTGGGGTTAAGAAAAACTGATACAGAAAACAGAGTTTGGAGACTGGGGAGCAGAAGGATCCTTACAGTGAGCAGAGTTTGGAGACTGCAGTATAGAAGGACTGTAAAAGAGAGCAGAGTTTGGAGACTGGGGTCGAGATAAACTGTGGCAGAGAGCAGATTTTAAAGACTGGGGTGCAGAAGAACTGTTACAGAGAGAAGAGGTTGGAGATTTGGGTGCAAATGGCCTGTTACACAGATCAGAATTTGGAGACTGAGGTACAGAAGGACTGTTGCAGAGAGCAAGGATAAAGACTGGGGTGCTGAAGGACTGTTGCAGAGAGCAGAGGTTTCACAGTAAGGTACAGAAGGACTTTTACAGAGAGCAGAGTTTGGAGACTGTGTTGCAGAAGGACTGATACAGAATGCAGAGGTTGAGGATTGGAGTGAAGAAGGACCCTTAAAGAGAATAGAGGTTAAAGACTGTGGTACAGAAGAACTGTTGTGGAGAACAGAGGTTGGAGACTTCTGTGCAGAGGGACCATTGCAGAGAGCAGAGTTTGGAGACTGGGGTGAAGAAGGAATGTTACAGAGAGAAGAGTTTGGACACTGGGGTGCAGAATGATCTTACAGAGAGAAGAGTTTGGAAACTGGGGTGCAGAAGGTGTGTTGCAGAGAGCAGAGTTTGGAGCCTTGGGTTGAGAAGGATCGTTGCAGAGAGCAGAGTGTGGAGACTGGGGTGCCGAAGAACTGTTACCGAGAGAAGAGTTTGGAGACTTGGGTGCAAACGGCCTGTTACACAGATCAGAGTTGGGAGACTGGGGTCTAGAAGGACTGTTACAGAAAGCAGAGTTCGGAGACAGGTTTTCAGAAGGATCTTACACAGAGAAGAGGTTGGAGACTGAGGTGCAGAAAAACTGTTGCCGAGAGCAGGGTTTGGAGACTGAGGTGCAGAAGGACTGTTGCACAGAGAAGAGATTTAAAACTTAGGTGTAGAAGGACTCTTGCAGAAAGCAGAGGTTTGAGACTGGGGTGCAGAAGGACCGTTAAAGAGAGAAGTGTTTGGAAACTGCAGTACAGAAGGACTGTTACAGAGAGCAGAGGTTGGAAAATGGGGTGGAGAAGAATCCTTGCAGAGAGCAGATGTTGGAGACTGGCGTGCAAAAGGACTGTTAGAGAGAGCAGAGGATGGAGACTGAGTTGCAGAAGGACAGTTACAGAGAGCACATGTTGGAGAGTGGGGTGCAGAATAAATGTTTCAGAGAGCAGAGTTTGGAGACTTGGGTGCATAATGACTGATGCAGAGAGCAGAGGTTTGAGACTGGGGTTCAGAAGTAGCGTTGCAGAGAGCAGAGGTTGGAAACTAAGGTGCAGAAGGATCGTTACACAGAGCAGAGTTTGGTTCCTGGGGTGTAAAAGGACTGCATCAGAGAACAGAGGTTGGAGACTGAGGTGCAAAAGGACTGATACACAGAGCAGAGGTTGGAGACTGGCTGCAGAAGAACTGATACACAAAGCAGAGGTTGGAGACTGGGGCTAAGAAGGACCATTACAGAGAGAAGAGATTGGAGACTCCAGAAGAGATGGACTTTTACAGAGAGTAAAGTTTGGAGACTGTGATGCAGAAGGACTATTGCCGAAAACAGAGGGTGGGGACTGGGGCGCAGAAAGATTCTTACAGAGAGCAGAGTTTGGAGACTATGGTGCAGAAGGACAGTTGCAGCGAGAAGATTTTGGAGACTGGGGTGCAGAAGGACTGTTAGAGAGAGCAGATTTTGGAGACTGAGTTGCAGAAGGATCGTTTCAGAAAGTAGAATTTGGAGACTGGAGTGCAGAAGGACGTTACAGATTGCAGAGGTTGAAGACTGAGGTGCAGAAGGACTTTTACACAGAGGTGAGGTTAGAGACAGGGTTCTCAAAGGATTCTTACAGAGAGCAGAGGATGGAGACTGGGGTGCAGAAGGAGTGTTACAGAGAGCAGAGTTTGGAAATTGAGGATCAGAAGAACTGTTACAGAGATCAGAGGTTGGAGACTGTGGCGCAGAAGGCCTGTTACAGAGAACAGAGTTTGGAGATGAGGTGCAGAAGGATCGCTACAGAGAGCAGATTTTGGACACTGATGTGCAGAAGGACTGTAACAGAGAGCAGAGGTTGGAGACTGGGATGCAGAAAAATCTTTGCCTTGAGTAGAGGTGGGAGACTGAGTTGCAGAAGGATCGCTATTTAGAGCTGAGTTTGGAAACCTGGGTGCAGTAGGATAGTTACAGAGAGCACAGGTTGGAGACTGGGGTGCAGAAGAAATGTTGCAGAGAGCAGAGATTGGAGACTGGGGTGCAGAAGGACTTTAGCAGAGAGCAGAGGTTGGACACTGTTGTGTAGAAGGACTGTTGCAGAGAGCAGACATTGGAGACTGAGATGCAGAAGAATTGTTACAGAGAGCAGATGTTGGAGACTGGCGTATAGAAGGACTTTTGCAGAGAGCAGAGGTTGGACACTGGGGTGCAGAAGGACTGATACAGAGAGCAGAGGTTTTAGACTCGCGTGCAGAATAACTGATACGGAGAGTAGAGTTTAGAGACTGGGGTGCAGAAGGACTGTTACAGAGAACAGAGTTTGTAGCCTGGGGTGCAGAAGGACAGCTGCAGAGAACAGAGGTTGGATACTGGGGTGCAGAAGGGCCGTTGCAGAGAGATGATGTTGGAGACTGAGGTGCAGAAAGACTGTTACAGAGAGCAACGTTTGGAGAACGGCGTGCAGAAGGATCTTACAGAGAACAGATGTTGAAGACTGGGATGTAGAATGATCGTTGGAGAGAGCAGAGGTTGGAGACTGCAGTACAGAAGAACTGTTACAGAGAGCAGAGTTTGGAGCCTGTGGTTCAGAAGGACTGTTAAAGAGAACAGAGGTCGGAAACTGGGGTGCAGAAGGGCTGTACAGAGAGCAGATTTTGGAGACTGAGTTGCAGAAGGATTGTTAGAGAGAGGAGAGGTTAAAAACTGAGGTGTAGAACGATCGTTGCAGAGAGCAGAGTTTGAAGACTGGGGTGCAGAAGGACTGTTGCAGAGAGCAGAGGTTCGAGACTGGGGTGTAGAAGGACTTTTGCAGAAAGCAGAGGTTAAAGACTGGGGTGCAGAAGGCCTGTTACAGAGAGCACATTTTGGAGACTGGGTTGCAGAAGACCTGTTACAGAGAGCAGATGTTGGAGACTGGGGTGCAGAAGGATTTTTATAGATAGCACAGTTTGGAGACTGGGGTTTTGAAGGATTGTTGCAGAGAGCAGAGTTTGGACACTGGGTTGCAGAAGACCTGTTACAGAGAGCAGAGTTTGGAGACTTGGATGCAGAAGAATTGTTATAGATAGCACAGTTTGGAGACTGGGGTGTAGAAGAATCGATGCAGAGAGCAGAGCTTTCAGACTGATTCTTAGAAGGACGGTTATAGAGAGGAGAGTTTGGAATCTGAGGTCCAGAAGGACTGTTATAGAAAGCAGAGGTTGGTAATTTGGGTACAGATGGACCGTTACAAAGAGAAGAGGTTGGAGACTGCGATACAAAATGACTATTACAGAGAGCAGAGGTTGGAAACTGGGTAGAAGAAGGAACCTGGCAGAGAGCAGATGTTGGAGACCTGGGTGCAGAAAAACTGTTAGAGAGAACAGAGGATGGAGACTGAGTTGCAGAAGGACAGTTACAGAGAGCACAGTTTGGAGAGTGGGGTGCAGAATAAATGTTGCAGAGAGCAGAGTTTGGAGACTTGGGTGCATAAGGACTGATGCAGAGAGCAGAGGTTTGAGACTGGGGTGCAGAAGGATCGTTGCAGAGAGCAGAGTTTGGAGACTGAGGTGCAGAGTGATTGTTGAGGAGAGAAGAGGATGGAGACTTTGGTGGAGAACAATACTTACAGAGAGCAGATGTTTGATACTGGGGTGCAGAAGGACAGTTACAGAGAGCACAGGTTAGAGACTAGGGTGAAGAAGAAATTTTGCAGAGAGTAGAGGTTGGATACTAGGGTGCAGAAGGACTGTTACAGAGAGCAGTGGTTGTAGACTGAGGTGCAGAAGGACTGTTACAGAGAGCAGAGGTTGGAGACTGGGGTACAGAAGAACTGATACAGAAAGCAGAGGTTGGAGACTGGGGTGCAGAAGGACTGTAGCAGAGAAGAGAGTTTGGGGATTGGGGTGCAGAAGGACCGATGAAGAGAGCTGAGGTTGGAGATTTAGGTGCAGAATATTGTTACAAAGAACAGAGGTTGGATACTGGGGTGCATATGGACTGTTACAGAAAGCAGAGGTTGGAGACTGAGGCGAAGAAAAATCTTACAGAGAGCAGAGGTTGAAGACTAGGGTGCAGAAAGACTGTTTCAGAGAGTAGTGTTTGGAAACTGAGGTGCAAAAAATTGTTGCAGAGAGCAGAGGTTGGAGACTGGGGTGCAGAAGGACTGTTGCAGAGAACAGAGATTGGAGACTGGGGTGCAGAAGAACTGTTGCAGAGAGCAGATTTTTGAGACTGAAGTGCAGAAGGTTTGTTACAGAGAGCAGAGGTTGGATACTGGGGTGTAGAAGCACTGTTACAGAGAGCAGAGTTTGGAGACTGGGGTGCAGAAGGATTTTACAGAGCGCAGAGTTTGGAGACGGAGGGCAGAAGGACTGTTGCAGAGAGCAGAAGTTGGAGACTGAGGTGCAGAATGATCGTTTCAGAGAGAAGTTGGAGACTGGGGTGAAGAAGGCTTGTTACAGAGAGCAGAGGTTGGAGACTGGGGTGCAGAAGGACTGTTACAGATAGCACAGTTTATAGACTGAGGTGCAGAATGATATTATAGAGAGCAGAGTATAAAGACTGAGGTGCAGAAGGAATGTTACAGAGAGCAGAGTTTTGAGACTGGGTTGCAGAATGATTGTTGAATAGAGCAGAGTTTTCAGACTTAGGTGCAGAAGGACTGTTGTAGAGAGCAGATGTTCCATAGTGAAGTGTAGAAGGACTCTTTCAGAGAACAGAACTTGGAAACTGGGGTGCAGAAGGATTCTTGCAGGGAGCAGAGGTTGGAGACTGGGGTGCAGAAGACCTGTTACAGATATCAGAGTTTGGAGACTGGTGTGCAGAAGGATATCATAGAGAGAAGAGTTTGTAGACTGAGGTGTAGATGGACTGTTACAGAGAGCAGAGGTTGGATAGTGGGGTTCAGAATGATTGTTGCAGACAGCAGAGTTTTCAGGGTGAGGTGCAGATGGAGTGTGGCAGAGAGCAGATGTTCTCGACTGGTGTGCAGAAGGAGTGTTTCGGAGAGCAGAACTTGAAGACTGGGTTGAAGAAGGATTGTTGCAGGGAGCAGAGGTTGGAAACTGGGGTGCAGAAGGACTGGTATAGAGAGCAGAGGTTTTAGACTGGGGTGCAGAAGGCCTGGTAAAGAGAGCAGATCTTTGACACTGTTTAGAAGAATGATAGCTGATAGCTGGTGAGCCTCCTTCTGGACACTTTTTTTTCCACACAGTCCATCAGGCCTTCTCTCCTAACTGTGCTCTCTTTTGGCTTTATGAGCACCTGTGACTTCCACAGTCACTCTAAGCCATGACTCCGAGGCCTATCTCAAGGGAACCTTTCCAGCTGCCTCCTGGAATCTCCTTGGGGAGACCCCGCAGGTACCCAGACCCCAGGCCCAACCTCCTTTCCTCCTTTCCTCTCCCCAGACACTCTCCTTTTCATTTTTTTTATGTTTTAATGAGTTATCCCACTGCCACTCAGCTACCCCACAGACCAGGTCCCCTATTGTGTCCTCATAAGCAGGACTTTAAAGTGCTTGACCCAGGGCTCCTCTTCAGATCTTTTCCCCAAGCTTCAAATGTCACATCTTCAGTTACCAGATATTTCCTTTAAATCTTGTTTTGGCACCCGATTACTCTCCCAGACTACATGAAGGAATTCTAACCAAAGCACATAAACTGTAGGTACTATTATGGCTTAGAAATAAGGTATCCCCCCACTAAAAGCTCAGGGTCAGCCACAGTAGCAGTGTTCAGAGGTGAAATGATTAGACTTTGAGACTTGTGACCTAATCTGTGGATCCATCCATTTTGTGGGTTAATTATCTGAAAGGTCCACTGTACTGAGAGGAGTGTGGGCAGGTGAAGTGTGGCTGGGGACATGCCCTGGGGAATCACATCTTGTCCCCTGCGAACTGTCTCCTCCCGTCCCCTCCCCCGCCCCAAACTTCTGGCTGCCATGAGCTAGGAATGCTTCCCCTCTTGTTCCCTTCCACCTTGGTGTCCCACCTCATCTCAGGCCGACAGCAATGGGTCAGCTGGCCCCAGACCAAACTCCAAGCCAGGAGGCCAAAGTGCATCTCCCCTTCCAGGTTGTTCTGGTCAGGCCTGTGGTAACTGTGGAAACCGTGGACTGACCCAGGGAGTAGGTGTTATGAGTGGATTGGACCCACAACCGTTTCCTAAATCCACAGATTCTGTCATTTTCAGAGCTCAAGACATTTCCTTCTGGATGGCCTGTTTCCAGCCTGCCCTCACCTAGAATGTGGTCTACTAGTGATTATTGAGATTCTCCAGCCGTCCTGGTCCTGCCCATTTGCACACCACAGCTAGCTCCTAGGCAGCCAGACCCATGGACCTCCAGCTGCCCACTGAGCAGAGAAGAGAGATTTTCTGAGGACCCTGTTAGACGTTCACTCTAATTTTTATTTTTTATGGACCACACTGAGAGGGCATGTTTCAGGCAGTCCTTCACATGCGTCTTTGAAAAATCAGACTCACAATGATTTTTGTGATTCTCTCCCAGGCTCCAATAACCACCGCTCTACTCCCTACTTCTCTGAGATCAACTTTTTAGCTTCCACTAGGAAGTGAAAAACTGCTATTTCTCTTTATGTGTCTGCTTATTTCACTTAATATAATGTCTCCCATGAGCTAGTTTTAAATAGAAACTGCACAACAAATTATTTTATGTCAGATTTAAATTTTATTTTGAAGAGATAATTCGAAATGGTCACATATGTTTATGTAGGGAAATGTTCATTAAAATATTTATAGGACTGGAGATGATCTGAATGTTTAGCCAAAGGGGAGAGATTAAGTTATTTTAAGAGAGATGTAAGCTTATTGATCATCTCAATAGATGCAGTAAAAGCATTTAACAAAATATAGCCCCCCTATCTGTCAAAACAGTAGAAACACTAGGGACAGAAGGAACTTTGTAAAAGCATTGTAAAAGCTATCTATGATAAACCCAAGGCAGCATCATTCTAAGTAGAGAAGGGTTGAAAGCATTCACTCTAAAAACTGGAAGAAGGCAGGGTGCCCTCTTTTTCACCACTTCTATTCAACTTTATCCTTGAAATTGCCAGAGCCATTGGACAAAAGAAAAAAAAATTAAAGGTATACATATAGGTCAAGAAGAATTCAAATCTCACTCTTTGCTGATAGGATCATGTCATCTTCTTAAATTTTTTATTAGAGCATAATAGTTATACATAGAATTTGGGCTGATTTTGAAAAGATCCTATGTGCATGGAATCTGATTTACTCCATTCAGTCTCCACCCCCCATCTCCCTCCTCTTCCCGCCCCCATTCTTCTTTCTCTACTGATCTTTCTTTGGGTCATTTATCTGTTAATTTCTGACTGGTGCTTTCTACATATACATACAGATGAAGTCCCCTGTGGTAGACTTCCATGTGCACATAACATGATCTGCATAAAGACCTTTCACATTTCCTCCCTTCCCAAACCTCTTTGCCCTCTCATTCTCATTCTACACCACTGATCTTCCCTGTATACTTAAGATAGCCAGTCCAACCCCACTTCATCAACTTCTTTCCTCTATTTTGCTCTGCCCCTGATAATTTCAGCATTGTACAGGGATAGTTAACTTCTGCCTTTCCGAACACAGAGATAAAGATTGATGTTAAATGAGAAAAACTCTACTTTGGAAAACACTGAAGGCAACACCGACTGCTTCTGCAGATGATGACTCTGCTTTCTAATTTTTTTTTCTTAACATTTGCAATGAAAATGAACTTCTCCAAAAATCCTATGTTTACATAAAAGGACAACAGGAGACAGAGATTACTGAGACAGTGAAAAATGACTTCACACCATGATGAGGTCGAATGGCTTTCTGTTGGCTTCTAGCAATTCTCTGGTTACTTCCACGAACCATCACCCCTGCAAATGAGTGCGGCTCCATGGGTCTGATTTCCTGAGACCAGTCCCACACGTTATCAGTCTCCAGGCTGCTTTTCATTCGATAATATTTGACATGTTGCTGCACATTAACAAGCCTGTTTGGGGTGCTCTCAGTCCATTCTCGTCATGATCTTTTTTTCTGTTTTGTAGCTATGACAACATTGGAAATGAACAATCAATCATTTGTCACTGAATTCATCTTCTTGAAATTTTCCAACCACTTTAACCTACAGGGCTGGTTCTTCCTTTTCTTTCTGGTTATTTACCTGACCACTCTCCTGGGGAACATGCTCATAATAGTGACCACCAGGGTCAGTCCTGCTCTCAACACTCCAATGTACTTTTTTCCTCAGCAATTTGAGCTTCTAGGACGTCTGCAAAACATCCACCACCCTCCCAGTACTGCTGGTGAACTTCTTCTGGGAGAAGAAAGCCATTTTTTATAAGGGCTGCCTTTCCCAGATCTTCTTGTTGGCAACAAGTGCGGCACAGAAGGGTTCTTACTGGCTGTGTGGCCATTATGACTTTTGTGTGGCCACCTGCCATCCTCCTCAGTACCCAGTTATCATGAGTGTGAAGGTCTGTGTTTGCCTGGTGACTGAGTCCTGGCTGTGGTGGGCTGGTGAATATGGTCACACAAAAGTGCTGGACACCACACTCACTCTGTGTGGGCCCCATTAGATCAGCCACTTTCTCTGTGACACCCCATTGCTCCTGAAGCTCTTCTGCTCAGACACCTCTGTCAACGAGTCTGTGCTCCACGTTGTCAGTGCCACCATGGGCCTGAGTCCCTGCCTCTTCACTGCAGGCTCCTACGCACTCATTATGGCGGCCATCATGGGGATTCCCTCTGCCCAGGTCAGGAGGAAGGCCTTCTCCACCTGTGCGTTCCCCCTCACTGTCGTGGTGGTCTTCTATGGAACAGCCAACTTCCACTATGACAGGCCCATAAAAGGCTGGACACGACACCTGGTCTCTGTGCTCTTCTGTGTGGTGACCCCCCTGTTGAAGCCCATGATTCACAGCCTGAGTAGCAATGAGGTCCAGAGTTCCCTGAAAAAGCTGGCTAGGAGACAGACTGTATAGTTGATTAGAACTAGATGATGGTTTCATTCTAGGAAATGTCTTAGTTGTAGACATATGTGAACTCTTCAGCAGCAATTACAAGAGCACTCTCTCCATACACAGTGTCTCATGAGCACTGAGGTGCCACTCCAACCAGGGGAAGCACACTGTGCTATGTATGTGACACATGTGACCTCACCTGGGTTCTCTAATCCACAGGTATTTCAGAATATTTTATTACTTTTCTCTCCAAAAAAAGCCTATACCCAAAGGAGTCAATCTCTTTTCCCAAATATTGCAGCTCTAGCCAACACTAGTGAATGTGAAGTGCCTATGTGCAATGTGACTTTGACTTGCATTTTCCTAATGGATCTTGATTCTAAGTTTAAAATAAACACCATTTCTGTGTTTCTCCTTCACATGTGGAATGACCTATGTATACACTCGAGTTGCTGTGGATATTTTTAATGAACTAATACCATATACGCATTTTGGATCTGACTCCTTTCACTTAGGATGTTTTTAATTTTCAGTTATATTGTAGCTTGTATAAGTATTTTAGTTTATTCCTCCTTATTGTGACTGATTTCCATCTTATGAAAATGCACATTTTCTTTGTTCATTTCCCACTGGATAGTAAGTTTTTACTTTATGTCTGTGTGGGTGTCGTACTGCAGATTGAACCCAGAGCCTCCTGCACACTAAACAATGTTCTACCACTAAGCCAAAGCCCAACCCTTTTAAAAATTTTGTTTTGAGACAGGCTCTTGCAAATTTGCCCAGGTTGTCCCTGAATTTGTGATCCTCCTGCCTCAGCTTCTTGAGTAGCTAGGATTACAGACCTGCCTGGTCATTTTCACTTTTTGACTTATATGAAAAAGATTTGTATATATAATATGAACATTATATATAATATAAACATTATATTAACATTCATGTACAAATCATTGGTGGACAACTTTTTATTTATCATGAGTTGTACGTAGGAGTTGAAGAGGTGGATCGTTAACAACATATTTAACTTTCTGAAGAAGTTCCAGATCATTTTCAGACCAGTGGAACAGCTTACCTTATTATTAAGAGTTGTGAATAAAGCTTCTGATTTCCTCACTCCCTTAACAACAGATCATTATCATTCCTTTTATTGTGACGACCCTCGAATGTGTGAAGTGCTTCATCAAATGTGCTTTTAGCTTTGCCTTTCCCTGATGGCTAATCATTCTAAGATCTTTTAGGAGCATGAGGAAAACCCCATTGTATTATGGGAAATTTTAAGTTTTAGAGACTTACCTCTTTATCTAATTCTTTATTTTTATTTTTGTGCAGTAAAATACTACAAGACTTTTCAAGCTTTTTGTCTTTTCTCCATCTTTGCCCAAAGAGCTGTTTGATGACTCTTTTCTTTCCCCTACTTTTAAACTCCATAGCAAACAATTTCTTCACCATGTCATGAGCATCAGCAGGATCATAAAATTAAGGTGCACGAAGTCATACAGGGTTTGTAAGGGATCTGCCCTTAGCAGGAGTGGATCAGCTGAAGATAGTGGGGATGCTTTTAATATTCTGGCTTCTGATATCTTTTCATCTGGAAAAGTATGTAACATGAAGGAAAACTTCATATGCCATGCGAAATCCATCCCAATAAGTGTACACCCACCCTGACCTCTTCTCTCCATAGCGGGAAGGGAAAGCAGTCTTGAGGTTCAGCCACACGCAACTTCTTAGCAAAAATCTCACTCTGAACTTCGCTCACCCACATCCCAGAACAGAGAGGACACTGATCTTCTCGCTGCATGCTGGGAACAGGTGATTGCCAAGACATTAATGAATCCAACAGCACATTAACTGCTCTCCATTGTTGCAGTTGAACTCAAGCCATTGCACTTGAGTTGTGTTTGAACACTGAGGAGTCCCAGAGCAGCTGCAGAGGAAAGGCATGATGCATAATCCCAACAGGTTGGCCCAAGACCTCTATAAATGTCCATCACAGAAAAATGAATTGTGAGAGATCAGAGGATTTTGACTCCTTCATGAGGCAACAGATATGCGACAGGCAACTCTCAGAATAACAGGTCCGTTTTGTGGTGAATGGAGAGCAACAGCCAGTTTTACCAAGAGCTTTCTTGGCAGCCCAGATGCTATTATGGAGAGCAGCAAGGCCACAAAAAAACCAGAAATCTACGCCTCTCTGTGAGAGTTGCTAGTAAGTAGTTTATATACCATCACAATTTTCAAAAACACTATCCCAGAATCAGGACATACCTACACCTTAAAAACATATTACAGCATATTGTACATATTTTCATTACCATTTTGATGGCATTTATGTAATGACCTATTGTAGCACCTTTTCTATGTGTGTCTAAGTTTCCACAATACTACTTGTATTGCCACAGTAGAAATAACTCCAGAGGTTATCATAAAACCTGAGGGATTTAGCATGATGCCTCCAGTACTGGAAGAAAACCCAAAACGTAACCAGAAACACTGGGATTTCTAAATTGCTTAAGTGAGATGATGAATGTGGAAAATTACTTATGGTAAACAATAGATAATGCTTAGTGTTAATCCTCTGCTTTTGATGAGCAGGACAGAAAGGAATTATTTTTAGGGAGAAAGTATAGGGACACATTCCCATTATGATACAATATAGCATAACAATAGACCTACCAAAATATCTGTTTAAATAAAAATCATTATTGTAGAAGAAGTTATGTTTAGAAATGTATTCATTCACTAACTAGGGGTTTTCATCTTTATCATACAACACATGGATGCTTGGGGAGGGGAGTTGCAAGCAATTTATTAACTGTAATAAATCCCTGAAGCTTGTGAGGAATCTACTTCATACACAACCCCCCTCCTTTAGAAATATAATATTTTGGGGTCACTCATAAGTGACTTCATTCTCGGTCACCTGACTTTGAGATGACTGATTGGGAAAGAAATATGCAGAGCTGCTTTTTCTGTGGGAACTGAGCCGATGGTCTCCATAAGGGATATGTTTAGGAGACAGGAGACACTGAGTTCCTCAGAAGCCGCTGGGCTATGCTGCCTCACTTATGCCCACAGAGGCTTTATTTTTCTCAGCAAGATATCTGCACCAGAACCACTGAACAGAAATGTCCTCTCGCCTCTGTCAAGTCTCTGTTAGATCCTTTAGGTCCCACACAGTACCGTCTTTAAAAAATCTTTTAAAAACTCTGCTCCATGGATGTACTTGACAGACCTTCTTCATTCTTCAAACCTTTCCTGAGTGCACATTTACACAAGGTGTTTCCCCAGTGTTTAGAACACAATTGAGAGGCCCAACTAGGACCTGGAGGAGCGCATATTCAAGATTCAATGAGGGGCTTTGACAAGTATTAAGTGCTCCATTCCCAGAGCTGCCCAAGCAAACACTAAGGGAAAATAATGATAATTTGTAGATTACATAGAATTGTTACCAAGTTTCCTGCACATATTGAGTTCATCTTCCCATTAGATTGTAAGTTGATTGAAGGACAGTGCTGGAGACCAGCTCCAACAGGGAGTCTCAGGAGATGAACGGATGGTGAGGAGTCGGCAAAAAGGGGGGTGGAGAAACAACACAGACACCAAAGTAAAAGTGTTGATTCCAATCTTTACTTGTGAAGTTGATCATATATACTTTTCATTTTGGCAGGCTTACAGTACTTTGTGGTTACAAAACAGGAATCATTATTCAAACACAATAAAATATTACGTAGCTACAATTAGAATAGAAGAATGTATCTTGGCTTATGCATAAGCAAGCATTTGTACTTTCAGTTCAAGTTTTGCTTTGAGCTGTTTCTGCTTTGTTAACTTTTAATAATAGTTACAAATGTCCCAAACTATTGGCCTATACCTTGACTATTCTTTCTTGACTTACTGACTGGAACCGGTGCCATGGTTATGGCAAGTAGTTGATTTGTTATTACTTGAAATCAAACAAAAGTAAGAGCACAAACCATTGTGCAGAGGAACAAGAACAAGTTGCCCAGTACTAAGCACTAATCTATCTTCTTAACATTAATATTCCTTCTCTAGATTTTAATTTAATTTCTCAAAAATTCCTTGACAGGAATACAGGGAGTTTTTCTTTAGACATTACCAATTTACAATCCACAGCTGAATCATTGCATTTAGAGCAAACAGATCTATGCTTTAGAAGTAGTTGCATTAATTGTGAAAGTCATAATTTTTCCTTTATACTTAATGGTCATATGAGAAATCAAAACTATACTTATTAAAGGAATACAAAAACAAATCAGCCTATTCCCAGAAACATACTGCACTCTTCCAGATGATGGACACCTTGCGCCATCCACCTCAGTAAGGCCTTGCCATTGCCTGAGTCAGGGGAGGGGCGCAGCAGGACAGGGATCAGATCTTATCGTCTTTGGGTTTCTTAGTAGATCTGGCTTAGGACTAAATTAGACCCTCTATAGGAACAAAATTGGTTTGAGTCGAAACTAACCACTACATAGAAAAGAAATTTTAAAATCCTACATGGAAAAGAGAATTTTATATTTTGAAGAATTTTATAACTAGAAGGCTCTGACATATTGTAAGAGGTAATAATTTGCCTTCCATTTTCCCTTTATGCTAGAAGAAGCACAGGTGAAATAAAAAGAACTAAAAGAGCTGGCACAGTGGTGCACGCCTGTAATCCAGCAGCTCAGAAGGCAGAGGCAGGAGGATAGTGAGTTCAAAGACAGCCTCAGAAAAAACAAGGCACCAAAAAACTCAGTGAGACCCTGACTCTAAATAAAATATAAAATAGGGCTGGGGATGTGGTTCAGTGGTCAAGCCCCTGAGTTCAATCTCCAGTAACTGCCCCCCTACACCCCGGCCCCAAAAAATCAGAACTGAAAAAGATGTTAAATGCTAAATTGAGTGCTGAATCTCCAAGACAGGAGGGAGGCTTTTTTCTGGTGAATTTGTTAAAATTTTAAATCTACCAGTTAGGGGTAAAGGCAATCCTGCATGTTAGTTGAAGGAGCCCAGCCTCCCCCAAAGTGTGTCCTTGGACCAGCATCACTGGGAACACTTGGAACTCACTGACTGAGGCCATCTGTTCTGCACAATGACCTCTGATCTTTCCCTCGGCTCCAAGCACCCACACCACATGGAAGGATATGAGGACAACTCTGGGCCAGGCCAGATAGCTCATAGATTTAACAGTAATAAATTCACATTGCCACAAGCACCTGAAATCATTCAGATATTTTTCTAAATAAATTGACCTTGTGCTCTGTGTGTGTGTGTGTGTGTGTATGTGTGTGTGTGTGTGTGTGTGTGTTTTAAGCAATTTACTGGGCAACATGAAAATTGAATTTAAAAATTTTAATCATTGCTTGTGCTACTGAGATGAAATAGGAATCATTGTTTCCCTGATGTGCATAAGGATTTTCATGATCACACCATTCTTCCTCGTTTTGGTCATGCCCATTTTTTTTTTTTTTTGTTTGAGGAAATGAATCCCTAAGGTTAGTCATCAAAACATTTCATTTATTGCCACAGCAAAAAAAAAAAAGTTCTTCGTTTAAGACTCTAGACTTATTTATTTTATTTTGTTTATATTTAGATTTTAAAATTAGTTGTGCTTAACTGAAGCACCGAATTTCTATGGAAATTTAAATACTTTAAGCTTCTTAAGGCCCTGAGATTTGGAATTTTTATGAAAGCTGTGTTGGCCTATTAATCATGTGCAATGAATTATTAGAACCAAAGACAAGAATGTCTGGTCATTGAAGATAATAAGACAGTTTACTAATATATGGTATTATCATCAGGTAACAAAGTATCACTACAAATAATGGTTATTACATGATAAATTTTCTTAGTCAATTTCTTTTTTGTTTCTTAAATCATAACTGTTAATACATATTAACTGTACAAATTAGTGTACATTATGCAAATTAAAGGGATTCATTGATGTTTTCCTACTTGCATTAATATATTGTGCATTAATTTCAATTCTTTTTTCTGTAAAACTGGGATAATAGGTTATCTTATAAGTTGTTGTGTAAAACAAATAATTTAATGCATGTAAAAGTCTTATAGGCATTTAATAAGTGTTAGGTATTTTTATCTAATGTGTGTCTCTATTCATTACTCAATTTGAAAAATCCTGATTGGATTCAGGTATGTAAAAATACATCTTTTTAAAGAAATTCACTGAGTTTTGATAGAATGGATTATCCGTAATTCAATCTAATTTTTACAGAAAACATTCCACTTTTAAACTACATTAAACAAGGGATTTAAAGTCAGGCATTTATGTGTATGGAAGCAATCTAAAAAGACTCACACTCAAATTATTTTTCTATGAAATATTCCCTAGATGATTATGATGATTATGGTTATTATTATTGCAGAACAGAGGGGTTACTATTAAGTTGAATGAATTCCTATGCTGCATTATATAAATTCTAAGGAGCAAGTACATATTGTGTCACAAAGTGTCATTCATGAGTTATGATTTTTAATAATGGATTCTAATGGTGACCATGATGATGATTCAGTCTAATTCCCTACATTAATAAAGAGCATAGAGGATAAGGAAAATTGTTTGGGTATCATCCGTCAAGCTACCCCACACCCGTGACCTACAAGAAATTAGCCAGTGAAACCAAGGAAAAACTTATATGTAGATAAAATTATATAAACATACATTGGGAGATTTTTTTAATGCCCCATGAAATTGTCCCTCCTGAACTGACCTTTATATTTAAGGCCTTTACAATAGCAGTATGCAAAACTTCAGAGATTGTATTTTTAAATCCCTGAACATTTATGTTTAGTTTTCTCTTTTACACATCCACAGACCATGTACCAATTTCCCATAGTAAAATCTGCTGGAACTGCCTTCTATGTGGAATTTTCTTTCTTTTTCTGAAAACATCTAGATATCTACCTATTAAAGAGATTGTCATACTGATCTTTTTGATACGGGGAGTTAAAAGAAATTACATGTCACTGATTTCTAAATGACTTGAAGTTCATCCAGGTAGTTGATAGAGAAAACAGAGAACATAAGAATTGTCAAGTACATGTAGCTTCCGGCTCCATTTTAAAGTGGATTTATTGTAAATCAATGCTAATAAGGTAACCCTTGTTTAGGGAAATTATTTAGAGAAAGCGATACCTACAACTGACCTAGAGAGTGTGGTGTTGTTAGTCATTTCTGGATAAACTTTTACTACAATTTTCGTGAACACCAAGTATCACAAGAATCCCTACTTTCTCTATTTCCTTCTCTACTTTCTCTAATCTCCTGGAAGATTTCATATTCACACTTTGCAGTAACAGTTGCCTTCAAGTCAATGACTCCCGAATCCACACCTGCAGTTCTAGGGTGTCTGTGAAGGGCATTTTTTCGTGATTATCCCACAGATAACTCACATTCAACATTACTCAAATCAAATCCACTAAAGCCTCCTCTACATCTGCTATTCCTCACATATTCCTGTTTTCCTGAGTGATCCCACAAGATAGCCAGCCTGCCCAAACTGATTTGTTGTCTTTACCGTGTCCTCTTCAACTAGGACTTTAAAGTTCTCTATATCCTTCTCCATTAGGGCTTCAGAGATTTTCTCCCACCTTCAACACAGCACGTCTTCAGATACAGACCACTTCATTTTGATCTTGTTTTAGCACTCAAATCACTTTTTTGAACTAAACAGGTGTGTCTAAAACCTGGGATACCAGGTTTCACAATTATCGACCCCTGCTCCTTGGACTCACATGAACAATTCCATGAGTGGGTCTATCCATGTGTTCTCGACCTAGAGATCTGATGATTTTCTAAAACCCAGTCTATCTCCCTCCAGATGTCCCTGTTTTAAGTCTGCACTCACCTGAAAGAGATTTATGGTCCCCTATTGTTGATACTCTGCAATCATTGATGTCCATGCTCATACCCAAGCCTGGCTTCCAGAGACACACCTGGGCTCTCTGGTTGCCCATGGCATGGTGGGGGGTGGGGCGTTTTATGAGGATTCTATTGCCAAGTACCTTGCTTAGAAATTAGCCCTGACACAGCTTCACAGAGCCTAGTCCCGGTCCCATAGGTTGATACCCTGCCACCTCCCCTGAAGTAGCAGGCTCCTCGGAATGACCCAGGGCTTGGCAGCATCCACTGGTACTATCCCACCAGCCCCTTGAAGCCTAGCTGGAGTCTCCATAGAAACAGGGTACATCTCGATGGAAATGGACTCCCTCCTCCCGCCCCAGTGTGATGCAGCACTCAGAGAAGCTCAATAGTGAGGGTCTTTCCATTTATAGCAATTAGGATAACCAAGTGTTCTGAGCTTGCTGGGCCTTAGATGGCAGATTCCTGCTATATTCTTTAAGATTTCTGCCATCAATGTTGCCTGAGATGCCAACTTGCCATCCCACTAATTATAAGACAGTGTTCTCAGTCAAGACCAATCCCACAAACAATAACACACACACACACACACACACACACACACACACACACATACACACACACATGCACACGCCCATCCATCATGGTGAGCAAGGCTTTGTATCTGTGATTCAGACCTAATGCACCCACCAATCACATTCACTGCTTCAAACAGATCGTGATCAGGAAACAACTGATGTCACTTGAAAAATGTGATATGTCCTGGACTATCACTGTGGTAAAAAAGAAGTAGAGAAATGCAAAAAATGGGAGAAAATACTTAACATCTTAGAGACCTAAAAAAATATTTAGATGTGGTTCCAACCAATCCTTAGTTAAAAATCATCTTGAAAAAATGCTTTCACTTCTATTTATCAATTTACTTACTTACTTACTTACTTACTTGCTTACTTACTTACTTACTGCAGTACTTAAGATTTAAGCCAGTGGCACTCTACCATGAAGCTATATCCCCAGCCCTTTCAATTATTTGGGGCGAGGGGCCTTGCAGAGTTTCAAATTTCTGATCCTCCTGCCTTAGTCTCCCAAGTACCAGGGATTACAGGCAGGTACCACTCTTCCCCATTAATTACCTTTTTTTAAAATAAGGCTATTTTTAAAAATTGAACTATAATTTGTACTCAAAGAATGCACAGATCTAAAGTGTACAGGTTTATAATATTTTACATATATACGAACTACCAAAAATCAGGATATAAAACATTTCCATCACTTTAGAAAATTCCTTCATGCTTCAACTGATATCACCCCTGAGCTCCAAAAAATAATAAAAAAAGACCACCATTATTACTTGACCATTATAGCTGTTTTCCTAATTTTTGAAATTTATTTAAAGGAAACATACAGTATATATTTTGTATCTGGCTTCTTTCACCCAGAAAATTTTTTTAGATTTGTCAATGTTATTAATGTTCCAGTATTTGTATTTCTAAAGTAACTGAATTATTCTACTGCATGATAAACCGTGATTTTTCTTCTGTCCTTATGCTGAAGGCATAATATTTGTTTGAGTTATTATGAATTTTTACACAAGAATTTTTGTGAACTGTGCATTAATTTCCTTGGAAATATGCTAGGAATGGGATTGTTTTGAATAGAATAACTACATATTTGACTAAATTAGAAATTACTAAATATTTTTGAAAAGTAAGTGTATAGACTTCAAATTTCACCTTGAGCATCTATCGAAATAGCTAGAAACCATGTTGTTTTCATCATTATAATAACCAAAAAGAGCAGAAGAAAATGCAAATTAATGACTTTCCTTGACTTTATTAGGGATGAAGATTATAAGGCAAACAACTAACCAAAGTCTGGGGAGAGATAAGCAACCAAAATAATCCAGGCATTTTTTTTAACTATGGGAGAACCCACTGATACATAAGAGTTTATTTATAAAAAAAAAACTCAAATAAAAAATAGTTAATAGATTGCTAAAGACTTTGTATAGACTAGTTTAAGAGCATAAACACCCAGAGGGCTATAGACATAAGATGTTTTTATTTTTTTCTTTTTCTTAATGGATTCCACCAAATGCTCCCAGGAAGATAGGGAAGTATTCTGAGAAAGTGTCTTTAACGGTATCATTTCTTGGATAGGTGGAGGGACAAAGAGCAGCAACAGTAGCCAAAACTCCTCCCAGACCCATTTCCTGATTTTTTGCATAGAACAAAAGCTGTAATCTTCAGGGGCAAGAGTAACAGAAACTGTTACATTAGGACACTCAACGGAAAACCTTTGCAGCTATGGAAAGGAACAGGCCGAAATGTCTAACGTCGGGAGGAATAAGAACTAGGCTCAGCCATATTGCTAGAAAGTGGGTCACTGTGAAGGCCATATCCCTGTGACTGAGTTTACAGTACCTAATGCAGGGCTTCCTGGAAACATCAGAAATCCCTTCTCTGTTTCCCACTAGTCCACTAACATGCATTGACTGAAAATAACAGTAGAATACAGCTGAGAATTTTTCAAGAAATAGATTATCTCTGGAGAACAGCGAAAATAAAATACACAAAAGCAAGCAGGGAACAAAATTAACAAACTGAACTCAGCCATATAGAATAAGGATAACATTACAGTCAATTGAGATCAATCCCAGAATGCAAGGCTGGTTCAATATTCAAAAATTCAATCAACTGAATTTCCATAGTAACAGACTAAATAAGAAAAAAAATATATATCATTTCAATAGATGCAGAGAAATAAGAAAATTCAATATCTATTTATGATAAAAACTATAACTAAATGAAACTAGGGGCAAAGTCCAGTGGTAGAGTGCATGCTTAGTATGCATAAGGCTCTGAATTCAAAACCCAGCACACATACACACACACAAAAAAAACCTACTAGTAAAAAATGGATAGACATTTTCTAACTTGATAAAAGGCATTGAGTAAATGTAATGTGCCAGACACATAGCTTATATTATCTCAAAACTTTTTTCAGCATTTGTGAAATAGACATCATTAATATCCTAACATGGACCAAACTGAGGAATAGAAATGAGCTGACTTTTTTTAAAAACAGCATCTAGGAAACAACAGATGGATTTCAATCCACATCTATCTGGACCAAGAGCCTACAGTTTTACTATAATATTTTTCATTTAAGATTGAAAAAGAAACAGAAATTTTAGTTCAAAACAATGGATAACGGATTAGCATGGGTAACATGATAGAAAATCAGTAATTGTATCAATCCTTTTTTTTCAGGAAATGTAATGTTCGGTGAGGTAAATCTTATAATACAAAAGAAGAAAAATACATAAGTATATATCATTTGTCAAAATTTCTTGTATCTTATAAAACTTAAAAAAATAAAAGTTTCTACTGAAAAAAATAGATGAATGTATTTAAAAGCAGGTGACTTATAATTTTACTTTTAAGAAATAATCAGAGATGATCACAGATACATATGTATGAAAGCTTCTATTCCAATATTTATGATAGTAAATAGAATGGAAGGTTTCTATGTTCAATAAAAAAAGAGATATTAACTTAATTTCATGTTAGGAAATTAAGATTACAAGGCAAACAACTAAATAGAGTACAACATTATTGGAAAATTTTGCTTTGGATATTTTAAAGATAGATAGAGGTAAAATGGGATGAAGGCAAAGAGAGCTTTGATTTTTGTGACATGTTCTATTCTTCTGAATAACTTTCTGCATTTTCCTCATTTATCCACAATGAAAACTTATTACTTGAAATAACAGACATACAAAATAATTCATCACAGTGAAGCACAATGTTAGGAGGGAGATACTGCAGATTCAATGAGACACAGGGGTTGATAGCTGGTTGTGCATTTTGACCAAGTTTCCATTTATTCTTACAAAAGTGCACCCATGCAAAAGTCTGTGAGAAGTTATGCTCTCTCTAAAGTAACTCCTATACGTCTCCTTCCAGAGTCCAGGCATCTCTTTATACAATATAATTTGCCATGTTGCTGCAGATTAACAAGCCTGTTTGGGGTGCTCTCAGTCAGTCCATTCTCATCATGGTTCTTTTTCTCTGTTTTGTAGCTATGATACCATTGGAAATGAGCAATTAATTATTTGTCACTGAATTCATCTTCTTGGGACTTTCCAACCACTCCAACCTACAGGGCTGGTTATTTCTGCTCTTTCTGGTCATTTACCTGACCACTCTCCTAGGGAACATGCTCATAGTAGTGGCCACCAGGGTCAGTCCTGCTCTCCACACTCCAATGTACTTTTTCCTCAGCAATTTGAGCTTCTTGGACGTCTGCTAAACATCCACCACACTCCCAGTACTGCTGGTGAACTTTTTCTGGGAGAAGAAGGCCATTTCTTATGAGGGCTGCCTTTCCCAGATCTTCTTCTTGGTGACAAGTGCTGGCACAGAAGGCTTCTTACCGGCTATGTGGCCAGTATAACTGCTGTGCGGCCACGTGCCGTCCTCCTCAGTACCCAGTCATCATGAGTGTGAAGGTCTGTGTTGGCCAGGTGACTGGGTCCTGGCTGTGTGGGCTGATGAATTTGGTCACACACACAGTGCTGGCCATCACACTCACTCTGTGTGGGCCCCACCAGATCAGCCACTTTCTCTGTCACACCCCATTGCTCCTGAAGCTCTCCTTCTCAGACACCTCTGTCAACGAGTCTGTGCTCCACGTTGTCAGTGCCACCATGGACCTGAGCCCCTGCCTCTTCACTGCAGGCTCCTATGCACTCATCATGGTGGCCATCCTGGGGATTCCCTCTGCCCAGGGCAGGAGGAAGGCCTTCTCCACCTGTGCATCCCCCCTCACTATCGTGGTGGTCTTCTATGGAACAGCCATCTTCCATTATGACAGGCCAAAAGAAAATGATAGGTTCAAGCATTATATTCCTTTTTCAAGTCAGGTTCAGATCATCAGAAATATATTCTCTCTGGAAACTGATAAAGGTTAATATCAGAATAAAACATCCAATTCTCCAAACTGCAGAAGTACAAAGAAAATTATAAATCCACAATTTCTCCTGGTCTCTCTTATGTTAATTAGGACATTTATGGGAGAATGATTGAGACCCTGTTAATTAGAATGGCAAAATACCAGTGGCATTAGACAAATATCAGAGCCTTGAACCCTGAAATCTCCATTAACCCTCTTTGCTGTCAGAAGCAGCCCCTTCTCCCCTGAGAAGACTAGCTTCCCCTAAATTGAAGACCCTATGGTCACTCTACCTGGGCAGTTGTCTTTTTTTTTAAGAGAGAGCGAGAGAGGAGAGGAGAGAAGATGAGAGGAGAGAGAGAGAGAGAGAGAGAGAGAGAGAGAGAGAGAGAGAGAGAATTTTTAATATTAATATTCTAGTTCTCGGCGGACACAACATCTTTGTTGGTGTGTGGTGCTGAGCATCGAACCCGGGCCGTACGCATGCCAGGCAAGTGCACTACTGCTTGAGCCACATCCCCAGCCCAATTGTCTTTAAGATGCTCATCCATCATCCCACATTGTCACCAGACTCTTAATTAGGGTCTGATCCTAGAATGCTTCAGGTAAGAGTATAAAATATAGCCCAGAAGAGTATAAGGGTCACACCAAAATAAAAGGTAAATATATTACTGTATATTACTGTATTTTGTTAATATTAGCCTTAAGAATATATAAGAAAATTTGTTTGAGTCTTCTAGACCAGAGAAGTCAGGACATATTTCTGGATCATCTTGAATGCAGTCACAGGAATGTAATCACCAGAAATGTTAGGGCCAAGGATTTTCCTGAGCCACGGGGAGTGGCTATTAGACTCTCTTTGGTTGATGGACTGAAATATGGACTCAGTGTTTGCTTAAGTTCAATGACCAATATGATCCTGGAATAATGGAGAGGATGGTGATCAGAAATAAAAAACATGGTGGATGGCGTGTTATGTGACCCCTTCCCTGGCCTCACAGCTGTATCTGGAGGAGGGCCTGGAGCACCAGCCTTTGCCAAGGCCTCGTGGACATGCATTCAGAAGGCAGCACCAGATTCTTGTGAAACCCACAGCCACTGTTCTCGGCAGCCTGGGAAGACATTAACAGATGGCATCATTGAAACGGGCTCCCTGATTTCAGTGAGAATAAGGGGACCCTGAAGTAGAAGAGGCCATGTGGTGGAGCAGTGATCAGAACATTCGAATCTGTAGAGATTTTAGACAGTGGTAAATGATCGTGGTATTTATAGATGGCAAAGAATGGGCACCCTTCTAGAATAGTGCCTGTCCCATGTAATGTTAAACTCTTCTTTTCACACTTCATTGGTGCATTGTAGTGGTCCATAATGGTGGGATTTGCTGACACATATTTGAACATGCACACACAATAACCGTGAACTTTGGCCAATATCATTCCAATATTTCCCTTTTCCTCACCTCCTCCCCTGGTGCTGTGACTCTACTGATCTTCCTTCAACTTTCATGATGAGACTCCCTTCCCAACTTTTCTTCCTTTTCCCCCGCTAGCTTTAACAGAGGAAAAACATATGGCCCTTAACTTTCTGAGTTGCTTATTTCATTTAATGTTTTGAAGATCCATCCATCTTCCAGCATGACATAATTTCGTTCTTCTTTATGGCTGAATGAAATTCCAGTGTGCATATACCAGATGTCCTTTATCCATTCGTCCACTGATGTCACCTTGGCTGGTTCATGGGAATGTATGTGTCATTATAGTATGATGACTTCGATCTGCTGTGATAAATACCAAGCAGAGGTAGAGCTGGGTCGCAGGGTGGTCCACGGCTACTCCTGAGGAGCCTCCATCCCGATTTCCATGGTGGTTGTGCTGATTTACATGCCCACCAACAGGGTGAGAGTGCTCCTTTCTCTCCAATTCTCTCCTTGTCACACTCATTTCTGTTTGTATTCTTGGTGGTTGCCTTTGTCACTGAAGTGAGATGAAATCTCAGGGTAGTCTTGACTTGCAAGTATTTTCATGTATTTGTTGGCCACTAACATATTTTCTTCTAAGACGTGTCTGTTTAGTTCATTTAGTTTCCCATTTGGTAATTGGGTTATTTGATAATTGGGTTATTTAATAATTGTGGGTTTGATGTTAAGTTTTTTGAGTTCTTTATAAATATTCTAAATATTCTTCCTCTTTTAGAAGAGCCCCTCATAAAGATTTTCTCCCTTTCCGTAGGTTCTCTCTTCATATTCTAATTGTCTCCTTTGCTGTGCAGAACCTTCTTAATTTGATGCCATCCTATTAGCTAACTTTTGGTATTATCTCCTGAGCTTTGGAATCCTATTGAGAAAGTCATTGCGTCTGCCTGTAGGTTGGAGTATTGACTTTTTTTTTCCTAGAAACTGCATAATTTCTGGTCTAGTGCCTGGGTCTTTAATGAATTTTGAGTTGATTTTTTGCAGGGTGAGCAATAGTTCAGGTCTCATTCTTTTGCATTTGGACAGGGCTCTGGAAGGACTCTTTCAGAGAGTAGATGTTAAAGACTGGGGTGCAGAAGAACTGTTGCAGAGAGCAGAAGTTGGAGACTGAGGTGCAGAAGGACTGTTACAGAAAGCAGAATTTGGAGAGAGGGGTGCACAAGGATCATTGCAGAGAGCAGAGTTTTCAGACTGAGGTGCAGAAGGACTGTTGCAGAGAGCAGAGGTTGGAGACAAGGGTTCAAAAAGACTTATGCAGAGAGCAGAGGTTGGAGACAAGGGTTCAAAAGGATGGTTGCAGACATCAGAGTTTAGAGACTGGGGTTCAGAAGGACCAATGCAGAGGTCAGTGTTTGGGAACTGAGGTGCAGAAGGATTGTTACAGAGAACAGAACTTGAAGACTGTGGTGCAGAAGGACTGTTGCAGAGAGCAGAGTTTGGAGACTGGGATTTAGAAAGACTGTTGCAGAGAGCAGAGGTTTGAAACTTGGGTGCAGAAGGCCTGTAACAGAGAGTAGAGGTTGGAGACTGGGGTGCAGAAGGCCTGTTACAGAGAGGAGAGGTTGGAGACTAAAGTACAGAAGGACGGTAACAGAGAGCAGAAGTTGGAGACTGGGGTGGAAATTGACTGTTGCAGAAAGAAGATTTTGGAGACTGGGGTGCAGAAGGACTGTTGCAGAGAGCAGAGGTTGCAGAGTGAGGTGCAAAAGGACTGTTATAGAGAGCAAAGTTTGGAGAATGGGGTGCAGAAGGAACCTTACAGAGAATAGAGGTTAAAGACTGCAGTACAGAAGAACTGTTGTAGAGAACAAGGTTGCAGACTTGGGTGCATAGGGACCATTGCAGAGAGTAGACGTTAGAGACTGTGGTGCAGAAGGAATGTTACCAAGAGAAGAGTTTGGAAACTGGGGTGAAGAAGAATATTCCAGTGAAAAAAGTTTGGAAACTGGGGTGAAGAAGGATTGTTGCAGAGAGCAGAGGTTTGAGAGATGGGTGCAGATGGATTGTTACAGAGAGCAGAGTTTGGAGTCATGGTTCAGAAGTACTGTTACAGAAAGCAGAGTTCGGAGACTGGTTTTCAGAAGAATCTTACAGAGAGCAGAGTTTTGAGACTGCAGTACAGAAGGACTGTTACAGAGAGCAGAGGTTGGAGACTGGAGAGCAGAAAAACTGTTGCAGAGGACAGAGGTTTGAGACTGGGGTGCAGCTTGACCATTGCAGAAAGCATAGATTGGAGACTGGGGTAGAGAAGGCATGATACAGAGAGCAGAGTTTGGATACTGGGGTGCAGTAGGATCTTACAGAGAGAAGAGGTTGGAGACTGATGTGCAGTAGGACTCTTACAGAGAGCAGAGTTTGGAGACTGGGGTGCAGAAGGACTGACAGAGAAAGCAGTGATTGGAGTTTGTGGTGAAGAAAGAAGGTTACAGTGAGCAGAGTTTGGACTGCAGTACAGAATGTCTTTTACAGAGAGCAGTAATTGGAGTCTGGGGTGCCGAATGATTGTTGCAGAGATCAGATGTTGCTAACTATGGTGCAGAAAGACTGTTGCAGAGAGCAGAGGTTGGAGACTGGGGTGCAGAAGGACTGATACAGAAAGCAGAGGGTAGAGAATGGGGTGCAAAAGGACTCTTACAGAGAGCAGATGTTGGAGACTAGGTTGAAGAAGGACTGTTAAAGAGAGCAGAGTTTAGAGACTGGGGTGCAGAAGGACTGTTGCAGACAGCAGAGGTTGGAGACTGGGATGGAGAAGAATTGTTGCAGAGAGAAGAGTTTGGAGACTGGGGTGCAGAAGAACTTTTACAGAGAGCAGAGTTTTTTAGACTGCGTTTAAAAGGATCTTACAGAGAGCAGAGTTTTGAGACTGAGGTGCAGAAGGACTGTTGCAGAGAGCAGATGTTCGAGACTGCAGTACAGAAGGACTGTTGCAAAGAGCTGAATTTGGAGATTAGGGTACACAAGGACTTTTGCAGGGAGCAGATTTTGGAGACAGGTGTGCGAAATTATCTTACAGAGAGCATAGGTTGGAGACTGGGGTGCAGAAGCATCATACAGAGAGCAGATGTTGGAGACTGGTGTGCAAAAGCACTGTTGCAGAGAGCAGAGGACAGAGACTGGGGTTCAACAGGACTGTTTCAGAAAGCAAAGGTTGCAGACTGAGTTGCAGAAGGACTGATACAGAGGGCATAGTTTGGAGACTGTGGTTCAAAAGGACTGATACAGAAAGCAGAGTTTGGATACTGGAGTACATAAGGACACTTACAGAGAAAAGAGTTTGGAGACTACGGTACAGAAGGACTGTTACAGAAAGCATGGGTTGGAGACTGGGATGGAGAAGGATTATTTGGGTGAGCAGAGTATGGAGACTGGGTTGTAGAAGAACTGTTGCACACAGCAGAGTTTGTAGACTGGGTTGTAGAAGAACTGCTACAGAGAGCAGACTTTGAAGACTGGGGTGCAGAAGGACTGTTGCATAAAGCAGAGGTTGGAGACAGGTGTGCAGAATTATCTTACAGAGAGCATAGGTTAAAGACTGGTGTGCAGAAGGACTGTGGTATAGCAGATTATGGAGACTAAGGTGTAGGTAGACTGTTTCCGAGTGTAGAGTTTGTAGACTGGGGTGCAGAAGCATCATACAAAGAGCAGAGTTTGGAGACTGAGGTGAAGAAGCACTGTTGCAGAGAGCAGAGATTGGAGACTAGGGTGCAGAAGGACTGATACAGAGGGCAGAGTTGGGAGACTGCGGTGCAGAAGCATCATAGAGTGAGCGAAGTTTGGAAACTTGGTACAGAAAGACTGTTGCAGAGAGAAGATGTTGGAGACTGGGGTGCAGAAGGACTGATACAGAGGGCAGAGTTGGGAGACTGCGGTGCAGAAGCATCATAGAGCGAGCGAAGTATGGAAACTTGGTGCAGAAAGACTGTTGCAGAGAGCAGATGTTGGAGACTGGGGTGCAAAAGGATTGTTAAAGAGAGCAGAGTTTGGAGGCTTGGGTGCAGAAGGCCTGTTACAGAGAGCAGCGGTTGGAGACTGCAGTACAGAAGGACTGTTACAGAGAGAAGATGTTGTAGACTGTGGTGCAGAAAGACTGTTGCAGAGAACAACAGTTGGAGACTGGGGTGCATAAGGACCTTTGCTGAGAGAAGAGATTGGAGACTGATGTGCAGAAGGATTTTTACAGAGAGCATAAGTTGGAGACTGAGGTGCAGAAGAACTGTTACAGAGAGTAGAGTTTGGAGACTTGGGTGCAGAAGGACTGATACAGAGAGCAGAGGTTGGAGACTGGGGTACAGAAGGAATGTTGCAGAGTGCATAGTTTTAAACTGGCGTGCAGAAAGACTGTTGCAGAAAGCAGAGGGTGGAGACGGGGTGCAGAAAGACTGTTACAGAGAGCAGAGTTGAAGCCTGTGGTGCAGAAGGACTGATACAGAAAGCAGAGTTTGGAGACGGGGATGAAGAAAGACCATTACAGAGATCAGAGGTTGGATACAGGTGTGCACAAGGATCTTACAGAGAGCAGGGTTTTGAGACTGGGGTGTAGAAGAAGTGTTGCAGGGAGCAGAGGTTGGAGACTCAGGTACAGAAGGAGTGTTGCAGAGAGCAGAGGTTAAAGACTGTGGTGAAGAAGGACTGTTACAGAGAGCAGAGTTTTGACAGTGGGGTGAAGAAGGACTGTTGCAGAGAGCATAGACTGGAGACTCGTGTGCAGAAGGACTGTTACAGAGAGCAGACGTTGGAGACTGAGGTGAAGAAGGACTGTTACAGAGAGCACATTTTGGAGACTGGGGTGCAGGACTGATACAGAGAGCAAATGTTGGAGACTGGGGTGCAGAATTATTGTTGCAGACAGAAGAGGTTGGAGACTGGGTTTCAGAAGGACTCTTGCAGAGAGCAGAATTTGGAGACTTAGGTGCAGAAGGACTGTCACACAGAGTAGAGGTTGGAGACTGGGATGCAGAAGGACTGTTGCAGAGTACAGAGGTTGAAGACTGGGGTGCAGAAGGATCGTGGAAGAGAGCAGAATTTTCAGTTGAGGTGCAGAAGGACTAATTAACAGAGCAGATGATGGAGACTGGGGTGCAGAAGGACTGTTGCAGAGAGCAGAGGTTGGAGATTTTTGTGCAGAAGGACTGTTCCAGAGAGGACATTTTGGAGACTGGGTTGCATAAAGCCTGTTACAGAGAGCAGAGGTTGGAGAAGGGGTGCAGAAGGACTGTTACAGAGACCACATTTTTGAGATTGGTTTGCAAAAGTATCTTTCAGAGAGTAGAGGTTGGATACTGAGATGCATAAGGACTGTTACAGAGAGTACAGGTTGGATACTGAGTTGCAGATGGACAATTGCAGAGAGCAGAGGTTGAAGACTGAGGTACAGAAGGACTGTTACAGAGAGCAGAGGTTGGAGACTGAGGTGCAGAATGACTGATACAGAAAACAGAATTTACAGACTGGGGTGCAGAATTACCATTACAGAGAGCAGAGGTTGGGGACTGCGGTGCAGAAAAAGTGTTACAGAGAGCAGAGCTTGGAGACTGGGGTGCAGAAGGACTGTTGTAGAGAGCAGACGTAGGAGACTGGGGTGCAGAAGGATTGTTGCAGAGAGCAGAGGTTGGAGACTGAGGTGCAGAAGGACTGTTACAGAGAGCAGAGGTTGGAGACTGGGGTGCAGAAGGACTGTTGCAGAGAACAGAGGTTGGCGACTGAGGTGCAGAAAGACCGTTGAAGATAGCAGAGGTTGGAGACTGGGGTGCAGAAGGATCTTACAGAGAACAGAGGTTGGAGACTTAAGTGCAGAAGGACTGTTGTATAGAGCAGACGTAGGACACTGGGGTTCAGAAGGATTGTTGCAGAGAGCAGAGTTTGGAGACTGGGGTGCATGACTGATAAGAAAGCAGAGGTTGGAGACTGGGGTTCCGAAGTGCCGTTACAGAGAGCTGAGATTGGAGACTGGGGTGCAAAAAGACTTTTACAAAGAGCAGAGATTGGAGACTGGGGAGCGGTAGGATTGTTGCAAGAACAGAAGTTTAAGACAGGGTTGCAGAAGCACCTTTGCAGAGAGCAGAGTTTGGAGACTGAGGTTCAGAAGGATTGTTACAGAGAGCAGAGTTTGGAGATTGCAGTGCAGAAGAAGTGTTACTGAGAGTAGAGTTTGGACACTGGGGTAAAGAAGCATATTACAGGGAGCAGAGGTTGTAGAGTGGGGTGAAGAAGGACCTTTGCAGAGAGCAGAATTTGGAGACTGGGGTGCAGAAGGATTGTTACAGAGAACAGAGTTTAGATATTTAGGTGCAGAAGAACTGTTGCATAGAGCAGAAGTTGGAGATTTGGGTACAGAAGGACTGTTACAGAGAGCAGAGAATTGAGAAAGAGGTGCAGAAGGAATAATACAGAAAGCAGAGTTTGGAGACTGGGGTACAGGAGGACCATTACAGAGCAGAGGGTGGAGTCTGCAGTACAGAAGGACTGTTACAGAGAGCAGAGGTTGGAGACTGGGGTGCAGAATTACTGTTGCAGAGATTAGATGATGAAGACTGGGGTTCAGTAGGACTGTAGCAGACAACAGACGTTGGAGAGTGTGGTGCAGAAGGACTGATACAGAAAGCAGTGTTTGGAGACTGGGGTGTAGAAGGACCATTACAGGGAGTAGAGTTTGGAGACTGCAGTACAGAAGGACTGTTACATAGAGCAGAGTTCGGAGACGGGGTTGCAGAAGGATCTTACAGCGACCAGAGGTTGGAGACTCGGGTGCAGAAGGACTGTTGCAGAGAGCAGACGTTGGGGACTGGGATGCAGAAGGATCCTTCAAGAGAGCAGAGGTTGGCAACTGGGGTGTAGACGGACTGTTGCAGAGAGCAGAGGTTGGAGACTGAGGTGCAAAAAGACTGCTACAGGGAGCAGAGTTTGGAGACTGGGATGCAGAAAGACTGTTGCAGCAAGCAGAGTTTGGAGACTGGGTTGGAGAAGGAATGTTTCAGAGAGCAGAGTTTGTAAACTGGGGTGCGGAAAGACCATTACAGAGAGCAGAGTTTGGAGACTGCAGTACAGAAGAACTGTTACACAGAGCAGATGTTTCAGACTGTGGTGCAGAAGAACTGTTGCAGAGCAGATGTTGGATACTGGGGTGCAGAAGGACTGTTGCAGAGAGCAGAGGTTGGAGACTGTGGTGCAGAAGGACTGATACAGAAAGCAGATTTTGGAGACTGGGGTGCAGAAGGACCATTACAGAGAGCAGAGGTTAGAGACTGTGGTACAGAAGAACTGTTGTAGAGAACAAGGTTGGAGACTGGGGTGCATAGGGACCATTGCAGAGGGCAGACGTTGGAGACTGTGGTGCAGAAGGAATGTTACAGAGAGCAGAGTGTGGAAACTTTGGTGCAGAAAAATCTTAAAGAGAGAAATGTTTGGAGACTTTGGTGCAGAACGATTGTTGCAGAAAGCAGTGTTTGGAGACTGGGGTGCAGAAGTACTAATACTGAGAGCAGAGTTGGGTGACTGGGGTCAAGAACGATCTTACAGAGAGAAATTTTTGAGACTGGGGTGCAGAACGATTGTTGCAGAGAGCAGACTTTGGAGACTGGGGTGCAGAAGGATCGTTGAAGAGAGTAGATTATGGAGACTGGTGTATTGAAGGACTGTTCTAGAGAACAGAGTTTGGAGACTGGGGTGAAGAAGGACTGTTGAAGAGAGCAGTTTTTGAAGACTGAGGTGTAGAAAAACTGTTACAGAGATCAGTGTTTAGAGACTAAGGTGCAGAAGGACTGTCACAGAGAAGAGAGGTTGGAGACTGGGTGCAGAAGGACTGTTACAGAGAATAGAGGTTAGAGGCTGCTGTACAGAAGAACTGTTAAAGATAGCAGAGGTTTGAGACGGGTGTGCAGAAAGATCTTACAGAGAGGAGAGGTTGGAGACTCGGGTGCAATAGGACTGATGCAGAGAGCAGAATTTGGAGAATGGGGTGCAGAAGGATTGTTGCAGAGAGAAGAGGTTGGATACTGAGGTGCAGAAGGCCTGTTATAAAGAGCAGAGCTTGGAGACTGGGGAGCAGATGACATGTAACCCACAGCAGAGTTTGGAGACTGAGTGGCATAAGGATCTTACAGAGAGCAGAGTTTGGTGACTGAGGTGCCGAAGGACTGTCAGAGAGAGCAGAGGTTGGAAACTGGGGTCAAGAAGGATCATTTCAGAGAGCAGAGTTTTCAGAATGAGGTTTAGAAAAACTGTTGCAGAGAGCAGATGTAGGGGACTGGGGTGCAGAAGGACTGTTGCAGCGAGCATAGGTTGGAGACTTGGGTGTAGAAGGATCATTGCAGAGAACATAGGGTGCAGACAGGGGTGCCGAAGGAGTTTTACAGATTGCAGAATTTTGAGACTGTAGTGCAGAAGGACTGTTATAGAAAGCAGAGTTTGGAGACTGGTTTTTAGAAGGATCTTACAAAGAGCAGATGTTGGCGACTGAGGTGCAGAAGGACTGTTACAGAGACTAGATCTTGAAGAATGAGGTGCAGAAAGACCTTTGCAAAGAGAAGAGTTTGGAGACTGAGGTTCAGAAGGACTGTTGCAGAGTGCAGAGTTTGGAGACTTGGGCGTAGGAGTGTTGCAGAGAGCAGATTTTGAAGTTTGGGGTTCCGAAAGACTGTTGCAGCTAGCAGACGTTAGGGACTGAAATGCTGAAGGGGACAGTTACAGAGCACAGTTTGGAGATTGAGTGCAGAAGGACTGATAGAGAAAGCAGAGGTTGGAGAGTGGGGTGCAGAAGGACCGTTACAGAGAGAAGAGTTTGGAAACGGCAGTACAAAAGTACTGTTACAGAGAGCATAGGTTCGAGACTGGGGTGGAGAAGGACTGTTGTAGAGAGCAGATGTTGGAGACTGGTTTGCAGAAGGACTTTTGCAGAGAGCAGAGGTTGGAGACTGGGTGCAGTAGGACAATTGCAGAGTGCAGAGGTTGCAGACTGTGGTAGAGAAGGACTATTACAGAGCAGAGTTTGGAGACTGTGGTGCAGAAGGACTGATACAGAAAGCAGAGGTTGGAAACTCGGGTGCAGAAGGACTCTTAAAGGAAACAGAGGTTGGATACTGTGGAACAGATTGACTGTTACAGAGAGCAGTGTTTGGAGACTGGGGTGCAGAAAAAGTGTTGTAGAGAAAAAAGGTTGAAAACTGGGGGGCAGAAGGATCGTTGCAGAGACCAGAGTTTGGAGACTGGGGTGCAGATTGACTGATACAGAAAGCAGAGTTCGGAGACTGGGGTGCAGAAGGACTGCTGCTGAAAGTAGAGGTAGGAGACTGAGGTGCAGAAGTACTGTTACAGAGAGCAGATTTTGGAGATTGGGGTGCAGAAAGATTGGTAGAGAGAGCAGAGTTTGAATACCGGGTTGCAGAAAGATATTAAAAAGAGCAAAAGTTGGAGACTGTTACAGAGAGAAGAAGTTGGAGACTGAGTTGCTGAAGGACCCTTGTAGAGAATAGACATTGGAGACCGAGGTGCAGAAGGATTGTTACAGAGAGCAGAGGTTGGAGACTGAGGTGCATAAGGACTGTTGCAGAGAGCAGAGTTTGCAGACTGAGTTGCAGAAGGACTGTTTCAGGGGACAGATTTTCGAGACTGTGGTGAAAAACGACTGATGCAGAAAGCAGAGGTTGGATACTGGGGTGCATAAGGACCCTTAAAGAGAGCAGAGGTTGGAGACTGTGGTTCAGAAGAACTGTTGAAGGGAACAGAGGTTGGAGACTGGGGTGCAGAAGGATCATTGCGGCCATCAAAATATCGAGACTAGGGGGTAGAAGGACTGTTGCAGAGAGCAGAAGTTGTAGACTGGGGTGTAGAAGGACTGTTGCAGAGAGCAGAGGTTGGAGACTGGGGTGCAAAAGGACTTTTACAGAAAGCACAGGTTTAAGACTGGGGTGCAGTAGGACTTTTACAGAGAGCACAGGTTGGAGACTGGGGTGCAGTAGGACTTTTACAGAGAGCACAGGTTGGAGACTCATGTGCAGAAAATTTATTGCACAGAACAAATTTTGGAGACTGGTGTGCAGAAGGAGTGTTGCAGAGGGCAAATATTGGAGATTGAAATGCAGAAGGACCCTTAGAGAGAGCAGAGTTTCGAGACTGCTTTTCAGAAGTACTTTTAAAGAGAGCAGAGTTTGGAGACAGGTGTGCAGAAGGATCTAACAGACAGCATAGGTTGGAGACTGGGGTGCAGGAGGACTGGTGCAGAGAGCAGAGGTTAGAGACTGGGGTGCAGAAGGATAGTTAAAGAGAGAAGAGTTTGGAGACTGGGGTCCAAAAGCCTGTTATAGAAAGCATAGGTTGGAGATTGGGGTGCAGAAAGCCTGTTACAGAGAGCAGTGCTTGGAGACTGGGGTGCAGAAGATCTATTGCAGAGAGCAGAGGTTGCAGACTGAGGTGCAGAAGGACTGTTACAGAGAGCAGAGTTTGGAGAATGTGGTGCAAAAGGACTCATACAGAAAGCAATGGTTAGAGACTGGGGTGCAGAACGACCCTTACAGAGAACAGAGGTTGGAGACTGCGGTACAGAAGGACTGTTACAGAGAGCAGAGGTTGGAGACTGCGGTGCAGAATAACTGTTGTAGAGAACAGAGGTTAGAGGCTGGGGTGAAAAAGGACCATTGCAGAAATCAGAGGTTGGAGACTGGGTTTCAGAAGGATCTTACAGAGAGCAGAGTTTGGACACTGAAGTGCAGATGGGCTGTTGCAGAGAGCAGAGATTGGAGATTAGGGCGCAGAAGGACTGTTGCAGAGAGCAGAAATTGTAGTCTGAGTTGCAGAAGGACTGTTACAGAAATCAGAGTTTAGAGACCAGGGTGCAGAAAGACTGATACAGAAAGCAGAGTTTAGAGAATGGTGTCCAGAAAGACCATTACAGAGAGAAGAAGATGGAGACTGTAGTACAGAAGGACTGTAACAGAGAGCAGAGGTTGGAGACTGGGGTGCCGAAGGACTGTTGCAGAGAGCAGACGTTGGAGACTGGGGTGCAGAAGAACTATTACAGAGAGCAGAGGTTGGAGACCTGAGTGCAGAAGGACTGATAGAGAAAGCAAAGGTTGGAGAGTGGGGTGCAGAAGGACCGTAACAGAGAGAAGAGTTTGGAAACTGCAGTACAGAAGGACTGTTACAGAGAGCAGATGATGGAAACTGGGGTTGAGAAGGACTGATGCAGAGAGCAGATGTTGGAGACTGGGGTTCAGAAGGACTGTTGCAGAGAGCAGAGGTTTAAGACTGGTTTGCAGAAGAACTGTTGCAGAGAGCAGAGGTTGAAGAGTGAGGTGCAGAAGGACTGTTACAGAGAGCAGAGTTTGGAGACTGTGGTGCAGAAGGACTGATACAGAAAGCAGAGTTTGGAGACAGGGGTGCAGAAGGACCCTTACAGAGAACATAGTTTGAAGACTGCGGTACAGAAGTTTGGAGACTTGGGTGCAGAAGGATTGTTGCAGAGAGCAGAAGTTGGAGACTGGGGTGCAGAAGGCCTGTTGCAGAGAGCAGTTGTTGAAGACTGAGGTGCAGAAAAACTGTTACAGAGAGCAGTGTTTGGAGACTGAGGTGCAGAAGGACTGATAAAGAGAGCAGTGTTTGGAGACTGGGGTGCAGAAGGACTGTTACAGAGAATAGAGGTTGGAGACTGTGGTACAGAAGTACTGTTAAAGAGAGCAGAGGTTGGAGACAGATGTGCAGAATTATCTTACAGAGAGCAGAGGTTGGAGATTGGGTGCAATAGGACTATTGCAGAGAGCAGAGGTTGGAGAATGGGGTGCAGAGAGATCGTTGCAGAGAGAAGAGGTTGGCAACTGAGGTGCAGAAGACCTGTTACACAGAGCAGAGCTTGGAGACTGGGGAGCAGAAGAACTGTAACATAGAGCAGCGTTTGGAGACTGGGTGGCATAAGGATCTTACAGATAGCAGAGGTTGGTGACTGAGGTACTTAAGGACTGTCAGAGAGAGCAGAGGTTGTAGACTTTTGTCTACAAGGATTGTTGCAGAGAGCTGAGTTTTCAGAATGAGGATTAGAAAAACTGTTTCAGAGAGCAGATGTTGGAGACTGGGGTGCAGAAGAACTGTTGCAGAGAGCAGAGTTTGGAGACGTGGGTGTAAAAGGATCGTTGCAGAGAACAGAGGGTGGAGACTGGGGTGCCGAAGGACTGTTACAGAGAGCAGATTTTGGAGACTGGGGTGCAGAAGGACTGTTACAGAGAGCAGATGTTGAAGACTGAGGTGCAGAAAGACCTTTGCAAAGAGAAGAGGTTGGAGACTGAGGTGCAGAAAGACTGTTGCAGAGTGTAGAGTTTAAAGACTTGGGTGTAGAAGGACTTTTGCAGAGACCAGAGTTTGGAGATTGGGGTGCCAAAGGACTGTTGCAGAGAGCAGACTTTGGAGACTGAGGTTCAGAAGGACTGTTACAGAGAGCAGAGGTTGGAGACTTGAGTGAAGAAAGACTGATAGAGAAAGCAGAGGTTGGAGAGTGGGGTGCAGAAGGACCATTACAGAGAGAAGAGTTTGTAAAATGCAGTACAGAAGGACTGTTACAGAGAGCAGAGGTTGGAGACTGGGGTGCAGAAGTCCTGTTACAGAGAGCAGAGTTTGGAGACTGTTGTGCAGACGGACTGTTACAAAGTGCAGAGTTCAAAGACTGGGTTGTAGAAGGATCTTACAGAGAGCAGAGTTGGGAGAATGAGGTGCAGAAAGACTGTTACAGAGAGCAGAATTAGGAGACTGGCGTGCAGAAGGGTGGTTTAAGGGAGTAGAGTTTTCAGACTGAGGTTCAGAAGGACTGTTGCAAAGAGCAGATGTTTGAGCCTGGGGTGCAGAAGGACTGTTGCAGAGAGGAGAGTTTGAAGACTGGGGTGCAGAAGGACTGTTGCAGAGAGCATATTTTAGAGACTGGGGTGAGGTAGGACTGTTGCAGAAAGAAGAGGTTGAAGACTGGGGTTCAGAAGGATACTTGCAGAGAGGAGAGTTTTCAAACAGAGGGGCAGAAGAACTGTTGAGAGTGCGGACGTTAAAGACTGTGTTGCAGAAGGACGGTTGCAGTGAGGAGATGTTGGAGGCTGGAGTGCAGAAGGACTCTTACAGAGAGCAGATGTTGGAGACTGAGGTGCAGAAGGACAGTTACAGAAAGTAGAGTTTAGAGACAGAGGTGTAGAAGGACTGTTGCAGAAAGCAGATGTTGGAGACTGAGGTGTAAAAGGACTGTTGCAGAGAGCAGTGGTTGGGGACTGGGATGAAGAAGGACTGTTGCAGAGAGCAGAGTTTGGAGACTGATGTGCAGAAGGACTGTTTCAGAAAGTAGAGTTATGAGACTAGGGTGAGGAAGGACTGATAGAGAAAGGAGACTTTGGAAACTGGGGTGCATAAGGACCGTTAAAGTGAGCAGATGTTGGAGACTGCAGTACATAAGGACTGTTACAGAGAGTAGAGATTGGAGACTAGTGTACAGAAGGACTGTGGCAGAGAGCAGATGATGGACACTGTGGTGCAGAAGGACGGTTGCAGAGAGCAGATGTTGGAGAATGGGGTGCAGAACGACTGTTGCAGATGAAAGAGGTTGGAGACTTGGGTTCAGATGGACTGTCGCAGAGAACAGAGTTTGGAGACTGGGGTGCAGAAGGACCGTTGAAAAGAGCAGAGGTGGGAGACTGGGGTGGAGAAGAAATGTTACAGAGAGCAGAGTTTGTAAACTGAGGTGCAGAAGGATCTTACAGAGAGCAGAGTTTGGAGACTGGGGTGCAGGAGGAGTGTTGCAGAGAGAAGACGTTGGAGACTGGGTGCAGAAGAATCATTGCAGAGATAACAGGTTGAAGACTGGGGTGCAGAAGGACGGTTACAGAGAGCACAGGATGGAGACTGGGGTGCAGAAAGATCATTGGAGAGGGCAGAGGTTAGAGACTGGGGTGAAGAATAACTGATTCAGAAATCAGAGTTTGGAGACTGGGTTTTACAAGGATCTTACCGAGAGCAGAGTTTGGAGATTAAGGTGCAGCAGTACTGTTAGAGAGCACAGAATTTGAAGACTGAGGTACAGAAGGATCGTTGCAGAGAGTAGAGGTGGAAACTGTGTTGCAGAAGGATTGATACAGAGAGCAGAGGTTGGAGACTGGGATGCAGAAGGTCTGTTAAAGAGAGCACAGGTTGGAGACTGGGGTGCAGAAAAAATTTTGCAGAGTGCACAGGTTGGAGACTGTGGTGCAGAAGGAGTGTTGCAGAGAGAAGTGGTCAGAGACTGTGGTGCAGAAGGACTGATATAGAAAGCAGAGTTTGGAGACTTGGGTGGAGAAGGACCCTTACAGAGAGCAGAGTTTGGAGACTGGAGTGTAGAAGGACTGTTACAGAGAGCAGAGTTTGGAGACGGGGTGGAGAAAAATCATTACAGAGAGGAGAGGTTGGGGATGGGGTGAAGAAGGCCTATAACAGAAAGGAGAGGTTGGAGACTGAGGTGCAGAAGGACTGTTGCAGAGAGCAGAGGTTTGAGACTGAGGTGTAGAAGGACTTTAAAAGAGAGCAGAGGTTGGAGACTGGGGTGCAGAAGGACTGATACAAAGAGCACAGTTTGGAGACTGGTGTGCACAATGACAGTTACAGAGAGAAAAGGTTGGAGACAGCAGTACAGAAGGACTGCTACAGAGAGCAGAGTTTGGAGACTGGGGTGGAGAAGGACTGTTACAGAGAGAATATGTTGGGGACTGGGGAGCAGAAGGACTGTTTCAGAGAGCAGAGTTTGGAGACTGAGGTGAATAAGGACTGTTGCAGAAAACAGATGTTGGAGACTGGGGTGCATAATGACCGTTGCAGAGAGCAGAGGTTGGAGACTGAGGTGCAGAAGGGCTGTTGCAGAGACTATAGATTGGAGACTGAGGTGCAGAAGTCGTGTTACAGAGAGCAGAGTTTGGAGACTCGGGTGCAGAAGGACAGTTACAGAGAGCACAGGTTAAATACAGGGTTGCAGAGGGATTGTACAGAGAGCAGAATTTGGAGATGGAGGTGCAGTTAGACTGTTACAGAAAGAAGAGGTTGGAAATTGGGGTCAGAAGGATTGTTACAGAGACCAGAGTTTGAAGATTGCAGTATAGAAAAAATGTTACAGAGAGCCGAGGTTGGAGACTGGGGTGCAGAAGGAATGCTACAGAGAGCACAGGTTAGAGACTGAGGTGCAGAAGGATAGATACGAAGAGCACAGGTTTGAGACTGGGGTTGAAAAGGACTGATATAGAAAGCAGAGTTTGGAGACTGGGTGCAGAAGGCACATTACGGAGAGCAGAGGTTGGAGACAGCGGTACAGAAAGACTGTTACACAGAGAAAATGTTGGAAACTCAGGAGTAGAAGTACTGTTGCAGAGGACAGACGTTGGAGACTGGGGTGCTGCAGGACACTTGCTGAAAGCAGAGGATAAAGACTGGAGTGGAGAAAAAATGTTACAGAGAGCAGAGCTTGGAAACTGGTGTGCAGAAGGATCTTACAGATAGCAGAGGTTGGAGACTGTGGTGCAGAAAGACTGTTGTAGAGAGCAGAGGTTGGAGACTGGAGTGCAGAAGGACTGTTGCAGAGAGCAAAGTTTGGAACCTGAGGTGCAGAAGTCCTGTTACATAGAGCAGAGGTTGGAGACTGAGGTGCAGAAGGATTTTTATAGAGAGCAGAGTTTGGAGACTAAGGTGCAGAAGGACTTTTACAGAGAGCAGAGATTTGAGACTGGGGTGCAGAAAGACTGTTGCAGAGAACAAAGGTTGGAGACTGGGGTGCCGAAGGTCTGTTTCAGAGAACAAAGGTTGGAGACTGGGGTGCAGAAGGACTGTTGCAGAGAGCAGAGGTTGGAGGCTGTGGTGCAGAAGGACACTTAGATGGAGCAGAAGTTGGAGATTAGGGTGCAGAAAAACTGTTATAGAGAGCAGTATTTGGAGACTGGGTTGCAGAAGGATCTTACAAAGAGCAGAGGTTGGAGACTGAAGTGCAGGTGGAGTGTTACAGAGAGCAGCGTTTGGAGACTGAGGTGCAGAAGGATTGTTACAGAGAGCAGAGGTTGGAGACTGAGTTTAAGAAGGACTTTTACAGAGAGCAGAGTTTGGAAATTTGGTTGCAGAAGGATCGTTACAGAGAGCAGAGGTTGGAGACTGCAGTATAGGACTGTTACCGAGAGCAGAGGTTGGAGACTGGGGTGCAGAATGACTCTTACATAGAGCACAGGTAAGAGAATGAGGTGCAGAAGGATAGATACAGAGAACAGAGGTTGGAGACTGGGGTTCAGATAGACTTATACAGAAAGCAGAGTTTGGAGACTGGGGTGTAGAAGGACCGTTACAAAGAGCAGAGGTTGGAGACTGTGGTACAGAAGGACTGCTACAGAGAGCAGATCTCGGAGACTGGGGAGCAGAAGGACTGTTGCAGAAAACAGAAGTTTGAGACTCTGGTGAAGAAGGAATGTTATAGAGAGCAGAGTTTGGAAACTAGAGTGCAGAAGGATCTTACAAAGAGAAGAGGTTGGAGACTTTGTTGCAGAAGGACTGTTGCAGAGACCAGACGTTGGTAACTGGAGTCCAGAATAATCGTTGCAGAGAGCATAGTTTTGAGACTGGGGTGCAGAAGGACTGTTCCAGAGAGCAGTTGTTGAACACTGGGGTCTAGAAGGACTGTGGCAGAGAGCAGATTTTAGAGACTGGGGTGCAGAAGGACTTACACAGAGCAGAGGTTGGAGAATGAGGTGCAGAAGGACTGTTACAGAGAGCAGTGTTTGGAGACTGGGGTGCAGACGACTGTTACAGAGAGCAGAGTTTGGAGACTGGGTGGCAGTAGTCATGTTACAGAGAGCAGAGTTTGGAGACTGTTGTGCAGAAGGACTGTTACAAAGTGCAGAGTTTAAAGACTGGGCTGTAGAAGGATCTTACAAAAAGCAGAGTTGGGAGAATGAGGTGCAGAAGGACTGTTACAGAGAGCAGAAGTAGGAGACTGTTGTGCACAAGGGTCCTTGCAGTGAGCAGACTTTTCAGAGTGAGGTGCAAAAGGACTGTTGCAGAGAGCAGATATTGGAGACTGGGGTGTAGAAGGACTTTTGCAGAGAGCAGTGGTTGGAGACCGGTTGGCAGAAGCACTGTTACAGAGAGCAGAGTTTGAAACTGGGTTGCAGAAGGATCTTACAAAGAGCAGAGGTTGCAGACAGGGGTGCAGAAGGATTGTTACAGAGAGCAGAGCTTGAAGACTGTGGTCCAGAAGGACTCTTGCAGAGAGCAGACGTTGGAGACTGGGGTTCGGAAAGATCGTTGCAGAAAGCAGAGTTGGAGCCTGGGGTGTAGAAGGACTGTTGCAGAGAGCAGATGTTGGAGACTGGGGTGCAGACGGACTGTTGCAGAGAGCAGAGGTTGGAGAGTGGGGTTCAGAAAGACTGTTGCAGAGAGCAGAGTTTCGAGAATAAGGTGCAGAAAAACTGTTACAGAGAGCAGATTTTTGAGAGTGGGGTTCAGAAGGACTGTTACAGAGAGCAGAGGTTGGAGACTGGGGTTCAGATGGATCTTAAAGAGAGCATATTTTGGAGTCTGTGGTGCAAGAATACTGTTTCAGAGAGCAGAGGTTGGAGACTGGTGTGAAGAAGAATCATTGCAGAGAGAAGTGTTTGAAGACTAGGGTGCAGAAGGCCTGTTACAGAGAGCAGTGGTTGGAAACTGGGTTGCAGAAGTCCTGTTGCAGAGAGCAGAGGTTGGAGACTGTTGTCCAGAAGGACGATTACTGAGTGCAGAGTTTAAAGACTGGGTTGCAGAAGGATCTTACAGAGAGCAGAGTTGGGAGACTGAGGTGCAGAAGGTTCGTTGCATACAGCAGAGTTTTCCCACTGAAATGCAGAATGACTGTTGCAGAGAGCAGATATTGGAGACTGGGGTGCAGAAGGACTGTTACAGAGAGCAGAGGTTGGAGACTGGGGTTCAGATGGATCTTAAAGAGAGCAGATTTTGGAGTCTGTGGTGCAAGAATACTGTTTCAGAGAGCAGAGGTTGGAGACTGGTTTGAAGAAGAATCGTTGCAGAGAGAAGTGTGTTGAGACTAGGGTGCAGAAGGCCTGTTACAGAGAGCAGTGGTTGGAAACTGGGTTGCAGAAGTCCTGTTGCAGAGAGCAGAGGTTGGAGACTGTTGTGCAGAAGGACGATTACTGAGTGCAGAGTTTAAAGACTGGGTTGCAGAAGGATCTTACAGAGAGCAGAGTTGGGAGACTGAGGTGCAGAAGGTTCGTTGCATACAGAAGAGTTTTCCCACTGAAGTGCAGAATGACTGTTGCAGAGAGCAGATATTGGAGACTGGGGTGCAGAAGGACTGTTGCAGAAAGCAGACATTGGAGACTGGGGTTAAAAAGGATCGTTACAGAGAGCAGAGGTTGGAGACTGGTGTGCAGAAGGATTGTTACAGAGAGTAGAGTATGGAGACTGGGTTTTAGAAGGATGCTACAGAGAGCATAGGTTGGAGACTGAAGTGCAGAAGGAGTGTTACAGAGATTAGAGGTTGGAGACTGAGGTCCAGATGGACCGTTGCAGGGAACAGATTTTGGAGACTGAGGTGCAGAAGGATAGATACAGAGAACAGCGGTTGGAGACTGCAGTTCAGAAAGACTGATACAGAAAGCAGAGGTTGGAGACTGGGGTGTAGAAGAAACGTTACAAAGAGCACAGGTTGGAGACTGCGGTACAGAATGACCAGATGTCGGAGACTGGGGAGCAGAAGGACTGTTGCAGAGGACAGAGTTTTAAGACTGGGGTGGAGAAGGAATGTTACAGAGTGCAGAGTATGGAATCTGGAGTGCACAAGAATCTTACAAAGAGCAGAGTTTGGAGACTGTGGTGCAGAAGGACTGTTGAAGAGAGCAGACGTTAGAGACTGGGGTCCAGAAGGAGCGTTACAGATAGCAGAGTTTGGAGACTGGGGTGCAGAAGGACTTTTGAGGAGAGCAGATGTTTTAGACTCGGGTGCAGAAGGACTGCTACAGAGAGCAGAGGTTGGAGACTGAGGTGCAGAAGGAGTGTTAAGAGAGCAGAGTTGGGATACTGAGGTGCAGAAGGACTGTTACAGAGAGTAGAGGTTGGAGACTGGGATGCAGAACGGTCGTTGCAGAGAGAAGAGTTTTCAGACTGAGGTGCAGAAAAACTGTTGCAGAGAGCAGATGTTGGAGACTGGGGTGCAGACGGATTGTTACAGAGAGCAGAGGTTGGAGACTGGAGTGCATAAGTATCTTACAGAGAGCAGAGGTTCGAGACTAGGGTGCAGAAGCACTGTTGACAAGAGCAGAGTCTGGAGACTGGGTTGCAGAAGGGTCTTACAAAGAGCAGAGTTAGGAGATTGAGGTGCAGAAGGATCATTGCAGAGAGCACAGATTTCAGACTGAGTTGCAGAAGGACTGTTGTAGAGAGCAGATATTGAAGACTGGGATGCAGAAGGACTGTTGCAGAGAGCAGAGGTTAAAGACTGAGGTGAAGGAGGGTCGTTGCAGTGAGCAGAGTTTTCAGACTGAGGTGCAGAAAGACTGATTCAGAGAGCAGATGTTGGATACTGGGTACAGAAGAATTGTTGCAGAGTGCAGAGTTTGGAGACTTTGGTGAGGAAGGATCTTTGATGAGAGCAGAGTTTGGAGAGCGGTGTGCAGAAGCACTGTTACAAAGAGCAGATTTTGGAGACTGGGTTTCAGAAGGATATTACAGAGAACGGCGGTTGGAGACTGCGGTTCAGACAGATTGATACAGAAAGCAGAGGTTGAAGATTTTGGTGCAGAAGGACTGTTACAGAGTGCATAGGTTGGAGTCTGAGGTGTAGAAAAACTGCTACAGAGAGCAGAGTTTGGAGACTCATGTGCAGAGTTTGGAAATTGGGGTGCAGAAGGACCATTAAGGAGAGCAGAGTTTGGAGCCTACGGTATAGGACTGATTCTTAGAGCAGAGGTTGGAGACTGGGGTGCCGCAGGACCCTCAAAGAAAGCAGAGGTTACAAACTGTGGTGGAGAAGGAATGTTAGAGAGAGCAGATTTTGGAAACTGGCGTGCAGAAAAATGTTACAGAGAGCAGAGTTTGGAGACTGTGGTTCAGAATGACTGTTGCAGAGAGCAGATGTTGGAAACTGGGGTGCAAAAAACTGTTGCAGAGAGCAGAGGGTGGAGAATGGGGTGCAGAAGGACTGTAGAAGAAAGCAGAGGTTGAAGACTGAGGTGCAGTAAAACTGTTACAGAGAGCAGAGGTTGGAGACTGCGGTGCAGACGGACGGTTACGGAGAGCAGAGCTTGGAGACTGGGGTGCAGAAGGACTGTTGCAGAGAGCAGAGGTTTGAGAATGGTGTGGAGAAGAATTTGGAGACTAGGGTGCAGAAAGTCTGTTACAGAGAGCAGTGGTTGAAGACTGGGTTGATGAAGGATTTTACAGAGAGCAGAGATTGGAGACTGAGGTGCAGGGGGACGGTTACCGAGAGCAGTGGTTGGAGACTGGGGTGCAGAAGGATCGTCCAGAGAGCCGAATTTTCAGACTGAGGTGCAGAAGGACTGTTACAGAGAGCATAGGTTGGAGACTGAGGTGTAGAAAAACTTTTACAGAGAGCAGAGTTTGGAGACTCAGGTGCAGAAGGACTGTTACAGGAAGCAGATTTTGGAAATTGGTTTGCAGAAGGACCGTTAAAAAGAGCAGAGTTTGGAGAATGCTGTATAGGACTGTTACCGAGAGCAAAGGTTGGAGACTGGTGTGCAGAAAGACTCTTACATTAAGCACAGGTTGAGACTGAGGTGAAAAAGGATAGATACAGAGAACAGAGGTTGGAGACTGGGGTTCAGACAGACTGATACACAAAGCAGAGTTTGGAGACTGGGGTGTAGAACGACCGTTACAAAGAACAGAAGTTGGAGACTCTGGTACAGAAGGACTGTTACAAAGAGCAGATCTCAGAGACTGGGGAGCAGAATGACTGTTGCAGAGAAAAGAGGTTGGAGAATGGGGTGGAGAAGGAATGTTACAGTGAGCAGAGTTTTCAGACTGAGGTGCAGAAGGACTGTTGCAGAGAGCAGATGTTGCAGACTGTGGTGCAGAAAGATCATTGCAGAGATCAGAGCTTAAAGACTGGGGTGCAGAAGGACTGTTGAAGATAGCAGAGTTTGGAGACTGGGGTGCATAAGGACTGTTGCAGAGAGCAGATGTTTTAGACTGGGGTGCAGAAGGACTGTTACACAATGAAGAGGTTGGAGACTGAGGTGCCGAATGACTGTTACAGAGAGAAGATTTTGGAGACTGGGTTGCTGAAGGACTGTTACAGAGAGCAGAAATTGGAGACTGGGGTTCAGATGGTTTTACAGAGAGCAGAGATTGGAGACTGGGGTGCAAACGGACTGTTGCAGAGAGTAGATGTAGGAGACTTGGGTGGAGAAGAATTGTTGCAGAGAGAAGAGGTTGGAGACTGGGGTGCATAAGTCCTATCACAGAGAGCAGAGTTTGGAGACTGGGTTCCAGAAGTCTTGTTACAGAGAGCAGAGGTTGGAGACTGTTGTGCAGAAGGACTTTACAGAGTGCAGAGTTTAAAGATTGGGTTGCAGAAAGATCAAACAGAGAGCATAGTTGGGAGACTGAGGTGAAGAAGGACTGTTACAGAGAGCAGAGGTAGGAGTCTTGGGTGCAGAAGGGTCGTTACAGAGAGCAGAAGTAGAAGACTTGGGTGCAGAAGGGTCGTTGCAGAGAGCAGAGTTTTCAGACTGAGGTGCAGAATGACTGTTGCAGAGAGCAGATGTTGAAGACTGGGGTTTAGAAGGTCTGTTGCAGAGAGCAGATGTTGGTAACTAGGGTGCAGAAGGACGGTTACAGAGAGCAGATGTTGGATACAGGGGTGCAGAAGAATCTTACAGAGAGCAGAAGCTGGAGACTGAGGTGCAGAAGGACTGTTGCAGAGATCAGAGGTTGGAGACAGGGATGCAGTAGGATCATTGCAGAGAGAAGAGGTTGGTGACTGGGGTGCAGAAGGACTGTTGCTGAGAGTATTGGTTGAAGACGGGGGTGCAGAAGGATCGTGCATAGAGCAGAGGTGTCAGACTGAGTTGCAGAAGGACTGTTACAGAGAGCAGAGGTTGGAAAAAGAGGTGCAGAAGGAGTGATACACTAAGTAGAGGTTGGAAATTGGGGTGCAGAAGGACTGTTACAGAAACCAGGATTTGGAGACTGCAGTATAGAAAAACTGTTACAGAGAGCAGAGGTTGGAGACTGGGGTGCAGAAGGAATGTTACAGAGAGAAAAGGTTGGAGACTGAGGTGCAGAAGGATAGATACAGAGAACAGAGGTTTGATACTGGGCTTCAGAATGACTGATACAGAAAGCAGAGTTTGGAGACTGGAGTCCAGAAAGACTGTTGCAGAGGACAGAGTTTGGAGACTGGAAAGCTGCAGGACCCTTGCAGAAAGCAGAGTTTAAGACTGGGTTTGAGAAGGAATGTTACAGAGTGTAGAGTTTGGAAACTGGAGTGCAGAAGAATCTTACAGAGGGCAGAGATTGGAAACTGTGTTGCAGAAGGACTGTTGCAGAGAGCAGAGGTTGAAGACTGGGGTGCAGAAGGACTGTTGCAGACAGCAGAGGTTGGAGACTGGGGTGCAGAAGGACTGTTGCAGAGAGAAGAGGTTGAAGAATGGAGTGCAGAAAGACTGTTGTAGAAAGCAGAGGCTCGAGACTGAGGTGCAGAAGGACTCTTAGAGAGAGCAGAGGTTGGAGACTGGGGTGCAAAAGGACTGATGCAGAAAGCAGAGATTGGATTATGGGGTGCAGAAAGACCGTTACAGAGAGCAGAGGTTAGAGACTGCAGTACAGAAGGACTGTTGCAGAGAGCAGAGTTTGGCGACTGGGGTGCAGAAGGACTGTTGCAGAGAGTAGATGTTGGAGACTGAGGTGCAGAAGTCCTTTTACATAGAGCAGAAGTTGGAGACTGGGGTGCAGAAGGATCGTTGCAAGGAGCAGAGCTTGGAGACAGGGGTGCAGAAGGATCTTACAGAGAGAAGAAGTTGGAGACTGAGGTGCAGAAGGAGTGTTGCAGAGATCAGAGTTTGGAGACCGGCGTGCAGTAGGATCATTGCAGAGAGCAGAGGTTGGAGACTGTTGTGCAGAAGGATCGTTGCAGAGAGCAGAGGTTGCAGACTGGGGTGCAGAAGGCCTGCTACAGAGAGCAGAGTTTGAAGACTGGTGTGCAGAATGCCTGTTACAGATAGGAGTGGTTGGAGACTGGGGTGCAGAAGGACTGTTATAGAGAGCAGAGTTTAGAGACTGGGTTGCTGAAAGATCTTACAGTGAGCAGAGGTTGGAGACTGAGGTGGAGGTTGACTGTTCCAGAGAATAGTGGTTGAAGACTAAGTTGCTGAAGGATCTTACAGAGAGCAGAAGTTGGAGACTGAAATGTAGAAAAACTGTTACAGAGCGCAGAGTTTGTAGACTGAGGTGCAGAAGGACTGTTACTATAAGCAGAGGTTGGAAATTGGGGTGCAGAAGGACCATTACAGAGACCAGGATTTGGAGACTGCGGTATAGAAAAAACTGTTACAGAGAGCAGAGTTTGGAGACTGGGGTGCAAAAGAAATGTTACAGAAGGAACAGGTTTGAGACTGAGGTGTAGAATATATATACAGAGAACAGAGGTTTGAGACTGGGCTTCAGAAGGACTGATACAGAAAGCAGAGTTTGGAGACTGGGTTGCAGAAGGACCTTTACGGAGAGCAGAGGGTTGAGACTGCGTTTCAGAAGGACTGTTTTAGAGAGCATATGTTGGAGACTGGGGAGCAGAAGGACTGTTTCAGAGGACAGAGTTTGAAGACTGGGGAGCCGCAGGACACTTGCAGAAAGCAGAGGTTAAGACTGGGTTTGAGAAGAAATGTTACAGAGTGTAGAGTTTGGAAACTGGAGTGCAGAAGAATCTTACACAGAGCAGAGTTTGGAGACTGGTGCAGAAGGACTGTTGCAGAGAGAAGAGGTTTGAGACTGGGGTGCAGAAAGATAGATACAGAGCGCAGAGGTTGGAGACTGGGGTGCAGAAGGACTGTCGCAGTGAGCACACATTGGAGCCTGGGTTCCAGAAGGATCGTTGCACAGAGCAAAATTTGGAGACTGGAGTTAGAAGGACTGTTGCTGAGAGCAGATGTTGGAGAATGGGGTGCAAAAGACTGTTGCAGAGAGCAGAGTTTGGAGAATGGTGTGCAGAAGGACTGTTGCAGAGAGGAGAGGTTTAAGGCTGAGGTGCAGAAGGACTGTTACGGAGAGTAGAGGTTGGAGACTGGGGTGCAGAAGGACGGTTACAGAGAGCAGAGGTTGGAAACTGGGGTGCAGAAGGAAGGTTACAGATAGCAGAGGTTGGAGACTGGGGTGCAGAAGGACTGTGGCAGAGAGCAGAGGTTGTCGACTGTGGTTCAAAAGGACTGCTGCAGAGCGAATAGGTTTGAGACTGGTGTGGAGAATAATTGTGGCAAAGAGAAGAATTTGGACTTAGGTGAGATGGTCTGTTATAGAGAGCACTGCTTGGAGACTGGGTTGATGAAGGATCATACAAAGAGCACAGGTTGGAGACTGAGGTGCAGGGGGACTGTTACCAAGAGCAGTGGTTGGAGACTGGGGTGCAGGAGGATCGTGCAGAGAGCAGAATTTTCAGACTGAGGTGCAGAAAAACTGTTGCAGAAATCAGAGGTTGGAGACTGGGTTGCAGTAGAATCATTGCAGAGAGCAGAGTTTGGAGACTGGGGTATAGAAGGCCCGTTACGGAGAGCAGAGTTTGGAGACTGCAGTACAGAAGGACTGTTACACAGAGCGGAGGTTGGAGACTGTTGTGCAGAAAGACGGTTGCAGAGTGCAGAGTTTAAAGACTGGGTTGCAGAAGAATCTTACAGAGAGCAGAACTGGGAGACTGAGGTGCAGAAGGATGTTACAGACAGCAGAGGTAGGACACAGGATGCAGAAGGTTCGTTTCAGACAGCAGAGTTATTAGACTGAGGTGCAGAAGGACTATTGCAGAGAGCAGATTTTGGAGACTGGGGTGCAGAAGCCCTGCTACAGAGAGGAGAGCTTGGATACTCGGGTGCAGAAGGACTGTTATAGAGATCAGAGTTTAGAGACTGGGTTACTGAAGGATCTTACAGAGGGCAGAGGTTGGAGACTCAGGTGCAGTTGGACTGTTACAGAGAGCAGTGGTTGGAGACTGGGTGCAGAGGATGGTGCAGAGAGCAGAGGATTCAGACTGAGGTTCAGAAAGACGGTTACAGAGAGCAGAGGTTGGAGACTGTGTTTTAGAAGGACTGTTACAGAGAGCAGAGTTTGAAGACTCAGGTTCAGAAGGACTGTTACAGGTTTGGAATTCGGGGTGCAGAAGGACGATTAAAGAGAGCAGAGGTTAGAGACTGTGGTATAGGACTTTTACTGAGAGCAGAGGTTAAAGACTGGGATGCAGAAGGACTCTTAGAGAGAGAAGAAGTTGGAGACTGGGGTGTAGATGGACTGATACAGAAAGCAGAGATTGGAGTCTGGGGTGCAGAAAGACCGTTACAGAGAGCAGATGTTGGAAACTGCAGTACAGAAGGACTGTTGCAGAGAGCAAAGTTTGGAGACTGGTGTGCAGAAGGACTCTTACATAGAGCACAGGTTGGAGACTGAGGTGCAGCAGGATAGATACAGAGAACAGAGTATAGAGACGAGGTTAAAATTGACTGATAGAGAAAAAAGAGGTTGGACATTGGGGTGTAGAAAGACTGTTACACAGAGCAGATCTCAGAGACTGGGGAGCTGAATATCTGTTGCAGAGGACAAAGGTTGGAGACTGGGGAGGAGATGGAATGTTACAGAGAGCAGAGTTTGGAAACTGGAGTGCAGAAGTATCTTAAAAAGAGCAGAGTTTTGAGACTAGGGTGCAGAAGGACTGTTGCAGAGAGCAGATGTTGGAAACTGGGGTGGAAAAGGACAGTTGCAGAGAGCAGCGTTTGGAGACTGGGGTGCAGAAGGACTGTAACAGAGAGTAGAGGTTGGAGATTGGGGTTCACATGGATCTTACAGAGAGCAGAGTTTGGAGACTGGGGTGCAAAAGGACTGTTGCAGAGAGCAGATGTTGGAGACTTGGGTGGAGAAGAATCGTGGCAGAGAGAAGAGGTTGGCGACTGGGTTGCAGAAGGCCTTTTACAGAGAGCAGAGTTTGGAGACTGGGTTGCAGAAGTCCTGTTACAGAGAGCAGAGGTTGGAGACTGTTGTGCAGAAAGACTGTTACAGAATGCAGAGTTTGAAGACTGTGTTGCAGAGGGATTATAAAGAGAGCCGAGTTGGGAGACTGAGGTGAAGAAGAACTGTTACAGAGAGCAGAAATAGGAGACTGGGGTGCAGAAGGGTCGTTGCAGAGAGCAGAGTTTTCAGATTGAGATGCATAAGAACTGTTGCAGAGAGGAGATGTTGGAGACTGGGGTGCAGAAGGTCTGTTGCAGAGAGCAGATGTTGGTAACTAGGGTGCAGAAGGACTGTTGTAGAGAGCAGAGGTTGGAGTCTGGGGTGCAGAAGGACTGTTGCAGAGAGCAGAGGTTTGTGACTTAGGTACAGAAGTCCTGTTACAGAGAGCACAGGTTAGAGACTCGGGTACAGATGGACTTTTACAGAGAGCAGAATTTGGGTACGGTGGTATAGAAGGATCTTACAGAGAGCAGAATTTGGAGACTGAGGTGCAGATGACTGTTGCAGAGATCAGAGTTTGGAGACCGGGGTGCAGTAGGATCATTGTAGAGAGCACAGGTTGGAGACTGGGTTGCAGAAGAATCGTGCAGAGAGCAAGGTGTCAGACTGAGGTGCTGAAGGACTGTTTCAGAGAGCAGAGGTTGGAGACTGAGGTGTAGAACGACTGTTACAGAGAGCAGAGTTTGGAGACTGTGGTGCAGAAGGACTGTTACAGAAAGCAGAGGTTGGAAATTGGAGTGCAGAAGGACTGTTACACAGACCAGAGTTTGGAGACTGCAGTATAGGAAAAGTGTTACAGAGAGCAGAGGTTAAAGACTGGTGTGCAGTTTTTCTGTTACTGAGAGAAGCGGTTGAAGATTGGGTTGCAGAAGGATCCTGTAGAGAGCAGAGGTGTCAGACTGAGGTTCCGAAGGACTGTTACAGAGAGCAGAGGTTCGGGACTGAGGTGTAGAAGAACTGTTAGAGAGAGCAGTATTTGAACACTGAGGTGAAGAAGGACTGTTACAGAAAGCAGAGGTTGGAAATTGGGGTGCAGTAGGACTGTTACACAGACCAGAGTTTGGAGACTGCAGTATAGGAAAAGTGTTACAGAGAGCAGAGGTTAAAGACTGGTGTGCAGTTTTTCTGTTACTGAGAGAAGCGGTTGAAGATTGGGTTGCAGAAGGATCCTGTAGAGAGCAGAGGTGTCAGACTGAGGTTCCGAAGGACTGTTACAGAGAGCAGAGGTTCGGGACTGAGGTGTAGAAGAACTGTTAGAGAGAGCAGTATTTGAACACTGAGGTGAAGAAGGACTGTTACAGAAAGCAGAGGTTGGAAATTGGGGTGCAGTAGGACCGTTACAGAGATCAGAGTTTGGAGACTGTGGTATCGAAAATCTGTTACAGAGAGCAGAGGGTGTAGACTGGGGTGCAGAAGGAATGTTACAGAGAGCACAGGTTGCAGACTGCTGTACAGAAGGACTGTTACAGGAGAAGATATTGGAGACTGGGGAGCAGAAGGACTGTTGAAGAGGACAGAGCTTGGAAACTGGGGTGCCGCAGGACACTTGCAGAAGGCAGAGGTTGAAAACTGGGGTGGAGAAGGAATGTTACAGAGAGTAGAGTTTGGAATCTGGAGTGCATAAAGATCTTACAGAGAGCAGAGGTCTGAGACTGTGGTGCAGAAGGACTGTTAAGGAGAGCAGAGGTTGGAGACTGTGGTGCAGGACTGTTGCAGAGAGCAGAGTTCGGAGAATGGGGTGGAGAGGACTGTTGCAGAGAGCAGAGGTTGTAGACTGGAGTGCAAAAAGACTGTATCAGAGATCAGAGGTTGGAGACTGAGGTGCAGAAGTCCTGTTACAAAGAGCAAAGGTTGGAGACTGAGGTGCAGAAGGATTGTTACAGAGAACAAAATTTGGAGACTGGGGTGCAGAAGGACTGTTGCAGAGAGCAGAGGTTTGAGACTGGGTTGCAGAAGGACTGTTATAGAGAGCAAAGTTTTGAGGCTGGGTTGCAGAAAAATCTTACAGAGAGCATTGGTTGGTGACTGTGGGGCAGGATGAATATTACAGAGAGCAGTGTTTGGAGACTGGGGTCCAGAAGGATCGTGCAGAGAGCAGAGGTTTCAGACTAAGTTGCATCAGGACTGTTACAGAGAGCAGAGTTTGGTGACTGAGGTACAAAAGGACTGTTACAGAAAGCAGAGGTTGGAAATTGGGGTAGAGAAACCGTTACAGAGAGCAGAGGTTGAAGATTGCGGTATAGAAAGACTGTAACAGAGAGCAGAGGTTGGAGAATATGGAGCAGAAGGACTGTTACGGAGAGCAGAGTTTGGAAACTGGGGTGCAGAAGGACTGTTACACAGAGCAAAGGTTGAAGACTGTGGTGTAGAAGATGTTGCAGAGAGCAGAATTTGGAGACTGAGGTGCAGAAGGACTGTTGAGGAGAGGAGACTTTGGAGACTGGGGTGCAGACGGATCATTGCAGAGAGTAGAGGTTGGAGATTGTGGTGCAAAAAGACTTTTGCAGAGAGCAGAGGTTGGAGACTGCAGTGCAAAAAGACTTTTGCAGAGAGCAGAGGTTGGAGACTGGGGTTCAGATGGCCTGTACCGGAGAGCAAAGTGTCGAAAAGGGCTCTAGAATGACTGTTACAGATCACAGAGTTTAGAGACTGGGTTTAAGAAGGATTTAACAGAGAGCAGATGTTGGGGACCCAGGTGCAGAAGGACTGTTACAGAGAGTAGAGGTTGGAGACTGAGGTACAAAAGGATCGTAGCAGAGAACAGCGTTTTAAGACTGAGGTGCAGAAGGACTGTTGCAGAGACCACAGGTGGGAGACTGGGGTGCAAAAGGACTGTTGCAGAGAGCAGAGTTTGGAGACTGGGGTGTAGAAGACTTCTTATAGAGATCAGACTTTGGAGACTGGGGTGCAAAAGGCCTGTTACAGAGAGGAGAGTTTGAGAAGGTATGCAGAAGGACTGTTAGAGTGGGCAGAGTTGGGAGACTTGGTTGCAGAAGGATCTTACCGAGAGCAGATTTTGGAGACTGATGTGTAGGATGATCGTTGCAGAGAGAAGAGTTTGGAGACTGGGGTGCAGAAGTCCTGTTACAGAGAGCAGTGTTCAGAGACTGGGGTGCAGAAGGCCTGTTGAAGAGAGCAGAGGTAGAAGCCTGGCGTGCAGAAGGACTGTTATAGAGAGCAGAGTTCGGAGACTGGGTGGTAAAATGATCTTACAGAGAGCAGAGTTTGGAGACTGATGTGAAGGAGGACTGTTACAGAGAGCAGTGGTTGGAGACTGGGGTTCAGAAGGATCCTGCAGAGAGAAGAGGTTTCAGACTGAGGTGTAGATCGAGTGTTACAGAGAGCAGAGGTTCGAGACTGAGGTGCAGAAAGACTGTTAAAGGGACCAAATTTTGGAGACTTTGTTGCAGAAGGATCTTATATAGAGCAGAGTTTGGAGACTGAGGTGCAGAAGGACTGTTACAGAGAGCAGATGTTGAAGTCTTGGGTCCAGAAGGATTGTTGCAAAGAGCCAAATTTTCAGACTGAGGTGCAGAAGGACTTTTGTAGAGAGCAGATGTTGGAGACTGGGGTGAAGATGGTTCGTTGCAGAGAGCAGAAATTGGAGACTTCAGTACAGAAAGACTGTTCCAGAGAGCAGAGGTTGGAGACTAGGGTACACAAGGACTTTTTCAGAGAGCAGATGTTGGATACTGTTGTTCAGAAAGACTGTTTCAGAGAGTAGAAGTTGTAGAATGGGGTGCAGAAGGACTTTGGAGAGAGCAGACGTTGGAGACTAAGGTGCAAAAGGACAGTTACACAGAACAGTGTTTGGAGACTTGGGTGCAGAAGGACCCTTACAGAGAGCAGTGGTTGGTGACAGCATTACAGAAGGACTGTTACAGAGAACAGAGGTTGGAGACTGGTGTGGAGAAGAACTGTTGCAGAGAGTAGATGTTGGAGACTGTGGCGCAGAAGGACTGATGCAGAGAACAGAGGTTGCAGACTGGGGTTCAGAAAGAACTTTGAAGAGAGCAGAGGTTGGAGACTGGGGTTCAGAAAGATATTACAGTGAGAAGAGTTTGGAGTCTGGGATGCAGAAGGACTGTGGCAGAGAGAAGACGTTTGAGACTGGGGTGCATAAAGATTATTGCAGAGAGCAGAGGTTGGAGACTGGGGGGCAGAAAGACTGTTGTAGAGAGCAGAGGTTGGAGACTGGGCTGTAGAAGTTTCTTTCAGAGAGCAGAGTTTGGAGCCTGAGGTGCAGAAGGACTGTTACAGAGAGCAGAGGTTAGAGAGTGGGGTTCAGTAGGACTGTTTAAGAGAGCAGAGAAGAGGTTGGAGACTGGGGTATAGAAGGACTGTTGAAGAGAGCACATGTTGGAGATTGGGGTGCAAAAAGACTGTTGCAGAGAGCAGAGGTTGGAGACTGAGGTGTAGAAGGACTGTTACAGAGTACAGATATTTGAGACTGGGATGACGAAGGATCATTGCAGACATCAGAAGTTGGAGACTGAGGTGCAGAAAAAACGTTGCAGAGAGCAGAGGTTAGAGACTGGGGTGCAAAAGCATCGTTACAGAAAGCAGAGGTTTTAGATTGGGGTGCAGAAGGACTTTTACAGAGAGCACATGTAGGAGACTGGGGTACAGAATAAATGTTGCAGAGAGCAGGCGTTGAAGACTGGAATGCAGGAGGACTTTTGCAGAAAGCAGAGGTTGGAGAGTGAGGTGCAGAAAGACTGTTAAAGAGAGCAGATATTGGAGACTGGGGTACAGAAAGACTTATAGAGAAAGCAGATGTTGGATACTGGGGTGCAGAAGGACGGATAAAGAGAGCAGAGGTTGGAGACCCCTTACAGAAGGACTGGTATAGAGAGCAGAGTTTGGACACTGGAATGCAGAATGACTATTGCAGAGAACATAGGTTGGAGACTGGGGTGCAGAAGGACTGTTGCAGAGAGCAGAGGTTGGAGACTGGGGTGCACAAGCATCATTGCAGAGAGTAGCTGTTGGAGACTGGGTTGAAGAATTCCTCTCACAGAGAGCAGTGGTTTGAGACTGGGGTGCAGAAGGCCTGTTACAGAGAGCAGAGATTGGAGACTGGGGTGCAGAATGTGTTTTAGTGAGCAGAGTTTATGGACTACGTTTAAAAGGGTCTTACAGAAAGCAGAGGTTGAAGACTGATGTACAGAAGGACTGTTACAGAGAGTAGAGTTTGAAGACTGGGTGCAGAAGGATTGTTGCAGAGAGCAGATTTTTCAGATTGAGGTACAGAAGGACTGTTGCAGAGAGAAGATGTTTAAGACTGGGCTTCACAAGGACTGTTGCAGCGAGCAGAGTTTTGAGACGGGGGTGCCAAAGGATCTTTGCAGTGAGAAGAGGTTGGAGTCTGGAATGCAGAAGGACTGTGGCAGAGAGCAGATGTTGGAGACTGGGGTGCAGAAGGATTACTGCAGAGAGCAGAGTTTGGAGACTGGGGTGCAGAAGGACTGCTGTAGAGAGCAGAGGTTGGAGAATGAGGTGCAAAAGGACTGTTACAGGGAGCAGATTTTGGAGACTGTGGTGCAGGACTGATAAAGAAAACAGATGTTGGAGACTGGGGTGCAGAATGATTGTTGCAGAAGGCAGAGGTTGGAGATTGGGTTGCAGAAAGACTGTTGCATAGAGCAGAGGTTGGAGACTTAGGAGCAGAAAGACTGTTACAGAGAGCAGAGTTTGGAGACTGTGGTGCAGAAAGACGAATACAGTAAGCAGTGTTTGGAGACTGGGGTGCAGAAGGACCATTGAAGAGAGGAGAGGTTGGAGACTGCGGTACAGAAGGACTGTTACAGAGAGCAGAGTTTTGAGACTGGGGTGCAGAAGGACTGTTGCAGAGAACAGAAGTTGGAGACTGGGGTGCAGAAGGATCGTGACAGAGAGCAGAGTATTCAGATGAGGTGCAGAAGGACTAATGTAGAGAGCAGATGTTGTAGACTTGGTTGCAAACGGACTGTTGCAGCGAGCAGAGGTTGCAGACTGGGGTGCAGAAGGATTGTTGCAGAGAGCCGAAGTTAGAGACTGGGGCGCAGATGGACTGATACAGAGAGCAGAGGTTGGAGACTGGAGTGCAAAAGGCCTGTGACAGAGAGCAGAATTTGTAGACTGGGGTGATGAAGGACTGTTGAAGAGAGCAGAGTTTGGAGACTGAGTTGCAGAAGGATCTTACAGAGAGCAGAGAATGGAGATTTAGGTGCAGAAGCACTGTTACAAAGAGTAGAGGTTGGAGACTCAGGTGCAGAAGGACCGTTGCAGAGAGCAGAGTTTGGAGACTGAGGTGCAGAAGGACTGTTGCAGAGAGCAGAGGTTTTAGACTGAGATGTACAAGGACTGTTGCAGAGAGTAGAGGTTGGAGATTGGGGTCTAGAAGGACTGTAGCAGAGGGCAGAGGTTGGAGACTAAGGTGCAGAAAGACAGTTACTCAGAGCAGAGGTTGGAGACTGGGATCCAGAAGGACTGATGCTGAAAGCAGAGGTTGGAGACTCAGGTGCAGACGTACCCTTACAGAGAGCAGAGGTTGGAGAATGCAGTACAGAAAGACTGTTACAGAGAGAAAAGTTTGGAGACTGTGGTGAAGAATAACTGTTGCAGAGAGAAGATGTTGGAGACTGGGTGAAAAAGGGCTGTTGCAGAGAGCAGAGGATGGAGACTGGGTTGCAAAAGGACTTTTGCAGAGAGCAGAGTTTGCAGACTTAGTTGCAGAAGGACTCTTCCAGAGGGCAGAGTTTGGAGACTGTAGTTCAAAACGACTGATACAGAAAAGAGAGGTTGGATACTGGGGTGCATAAGGACCCTTACAGAGAACAGAGGTTGAAGACTGTGGTACAGAAGGACTGTTATAGAGAGCAGAGGTTGGAGTCTGGGGTGAATCAGAACTGATGTAGAGAACAGAGTTTGGAGACTGGGGTGCAGAAGGATCGTTGGGGCCATAAGAGTATGGAGACTGGGGTTTAGAAGGATTGTTGCAGAGAGCAGTGAATGGAGACTGAGGTACAGAAGGCCTGTTACAGAGAGGAGAGTTTGGAGACTGGTGTGCAAAAGGACTGTTACAGAGAGCAGAGTTTTAACTGGGTTGCTGAAGGATATTACAGAGAGCAGAGGTTGGAAACTAAGGTGCAGGTGGACTGTTACAGAGAGCAGTGGTTGAAAACTGGGGTGCAGAAGGATCGTGGAGAGCAGAGGTTTCAGACTGAGGTGCAGAAGTACTGTTATAGAGAGCCGAGGTTAGAGATTGAGGTGTAGAAAAACTGATAAGGATAGCAAAGTTTGGAGAATGAGGTGAAGAAGGAGTGTTACAGAAAGCAGAGGATGGAAATTGGGGTGCAGATGGACTGTTACAGAGAGCAGAGGTTGGAGACTACGGTATAGAAGGACTGTTACAGAGAGCAGAGGTGGAAGACTTGGGTGCAGAAGGACTGTTACAGAAAGCACAGGTTGGAGACTGAGGTGCAGAAGGATAGAGAGAGAGAGCAGAGGTTGGAGACTGGGGTTCAGAAGGACTGATACAGAAAGCAGAGGTTGGAGACTGGGGTGCAGAAGGACAGTTACAGAGAGCAGAGTTTGGTGACTGCGGTACAGAAGGATTGTTACAAAGAGAAGATACTGGAGACTGGGGATCAGAAAGACTGTCTAGAGAACAGAGTTTGGAGACAGGGCTGCCGCAGGACCCTTGCAGAAAGCAGAGGTTGGCGACTGGGTTCTAGAAGGAATGTTAGAGAGCAGAGTTAGGAAACTGGAGTGCAGAAAGATCTTACAGAGAGCACAGGTTGGAGACTGTGGTGCAGAAGGACTGTTGCAGAGAGCAGACATTGGAGACTGGGGTCCAGAAAGATCATTGCAGAGAGCAGAGTTTGCAGACTGGGGTGCAGAAGGTTGTTGCAGAGAGCAGAGTTTGGAGACTGAGGTACAGAAAGACAGTTACAGAGAGCAGATATTGGAGACTGGTGTGCAGAAGAACTGTTGCAGAGAGAAGAGGTTTGAGACTGAGGTGTAGAAGAACTGTTACAGAGAGCAGAGGTAAGAGACTGGAGTTGAGATGGATCTTACAGAGAGCAGAGTTTGGAGACTGAGGTGTGGAAGGATTGTAACAGACACCTGAGGTAGGAGATTGGGGTGCAGGAGATTCGTTGCAGGCAGCAGTGTTTTCATACTGTAATGCATAAGGACTGTTGCAGAGACCAGATTTGGACAGTGGGGTGTAGAAGGACTGTTGCAGAGAGCGTAGTTTTGAGACTGAGGTGCAAAAGGACTGTTACAGGAAGCAGAGGTTGGAAATTTGGGTGCAGAAGTACTTATAAAGAGAGCAGAGTTTGGAAACTGCAGTTTAGGACTGTTACCGAGAGCAGAGGTTGGCGACTGGGATGCAGAAAGACTCTTACAGAGAGCACAAGTTGGAGACTGAGGGGCAGAAGGATTGATACAGAGAACAGAGGTTGAATTCTGGGGTTTAGACACTCTGATACAGAAAGCAGAGTTTGGAGACTGGGGTGTAGAAGAACAGAAACTGAGAATACTGGTTGCACACTGCGGTACAGAAGGAATTTTACAGAGAGCAGATCTCAGAGACTGGGGAGAAGAATGACTGTTGCAGAGAGAAGAGGTTGGAGAATGAGAAGGACTGTTACAGATAGCAGAGTTTGGAGACTGGGGTGCAGAAGGACTCTTACAGAGAGCAGAGTTTGAAGACTGGGGTGCAGAAGGACTGTTACAGAGAGCAGAGTTTGAAGACTGGGGTGCAGAAGGACTGTTACAGAGAGCAGAGTTTGGAGACTGGGGTTCAGATGGATCTTACAGAGAGCAGAGTTTAGAGACTTGCGTGCAAAAGGACTGTTGCAGAGAGCAGGAGTTGAAGACTGAGGTGGATAAGAATCGTTGCAGAGAGAAGAGGTTGGAGACTGGGGTGCAGAAGGCCTGTTACACAGAGCAGAGTTTGGAGCCTTGGTGGCAGAAGTTCTGTTAAAGAGAGCAGAGGTTGAAGACTGTTGTGCAGAAGGACTGTTAAAGAGTGCCGAGTTTAAAGACTGGGATGCAGAAGGATGAAACAGAAGGCAGAGTTGGGAGACTGTGGTGCAGAAGGACTGTTAAAGAGAGTAGAGGTAGGAGACTGGGGTGCAGAAGGGTCGTTGCAGAGAATAGAGTTTTCAGACTGAGGTGCAGAAAGACTGTGGCAGAGAGCAGATGTTGGAGACTGGAGTGCAGAAGGACTGTTGCAGAGAGCAGATGTTGGTAACTAGGTCCCAGAAGAACTGTTTTAGAAAGCAGAGGTTGAAGACTGGGGTGCAGAAGGAATATTGCAGGGAGCAGAGTTTGGAGACCGAGGTTCAGCAGTCCTGTTATAGAGAGCAAAGTTTGGAGACTCGGGTGCAGAAGGACAGTTTAGGAGAGCAGAGGTTAAATACAAGGGTGCAGAAAAATCTTACAGAGAACAGAATTTGGAGACTGAGTTGCAGAAGGACTAAGCAGAAATCAGAGGTTGGAGACTGAGATGCAGAATTACTCTTACAGAGAGAAGAGTTTGGAGACTGGGGTACAGAAGGACTGATACAGAAAGCAGAGATTGGAGTCCGGGGTGCAGAAAGACAGTTACAGAGAGCAGAGGTTGGATACTGCAGTACAGGAAAACTTTTACAGAGAGCAGAGGTTGAAGACTTCGGTGCAGAAGTACTATAGCAGAGAACAGATGTTGGTAACTAGGGTGCAGAAGGACTGTTGCAGAGAGCAGAGTTTGGAGACTGGGGTGCAGAATGACTCATTCAGAGAGCAGAGGTTGGAGACTGGGGTGCAGAAGGACTGTTACACAGAGCAGAGGTTTGAGAGAGCGGTGCAGAAGGATCTTACAGAGAGCAGAATTTGGAGACTGAAGTGCAGAAGGACTTTTGCAGAGATCAGAGGTTGGAGACTGGGGTGCAGTAGGATCATTGTAGAGAGCAAAGTTTCGAGACTGGGGTGCAGAAGGATCGTTGCAGAGAGCATAGGATGGAAACTGGGTTGCAGAAGGCCTGCTATAGAGAGCAGAGTTTTGAGACTGGAATGCAGAAGGCCTTTTACAGAGAGGAGAGGTTGGAGACTGGAGTGCAGAAGGACTGTTACAGAGAGCAGATTTTGGAGACTGGTTTGCTGAAGGAACTTACAGAGAGCAGATGTTGGAGACTGACGTGCAGACGGGCTGTTACAGAAAGTAGAGGTTGGAAATTGGGGTTCAGAAGGATCCTTACAGAGAGCAGAGTTTGGAGACTGCGGTATAGAAGGACTGTTACAGAAAGCAGAGGTTGGAGACTGGGGTGAAGAAGGACTGTTACAGAAAGCACAAGTTGGAGACTGAGGTGCAGAAAGATAGATACAAAGAGCAGAGGTTGGAGACTGGGTTCATAAAAACTGATTCAAAAAAGCTGAGGTTGGAGACTGGGTTGTAGAAGGACCATTACAGAGAGCAGAGGTTGGAAACTGCGGTACATAAGGTCTGTTACAGAGAGCAGATCTCGGAGACAGGGAAGCAGAAGGACTGTTGTAGAGGACAGAGGTTGGAGAGTGAGGTGGAGAAGAAATGTTACAGTGAGCAGAGTTTGGAAACTGGAGTGCAGAAGTATCTTACAGAGAACATAGTTTGGAGACTGTGGTGCACAAGGACTGTTGCAGTGAGCAGACTTTGGAGACTGGGGTCCAGAAGGTTTGTTGCTGAGAGAAGAGTTTGGAGACTGGGGTGCAGAAGGACTGTTGCAGAGAGCAGATGTTAGAGAGTGGGGTGGATAAGGACTGTGGCAGAGAGCAGATTTTAGAGCCTGGGGTGCAGAAGGACTGATACAGAGAGCAGCGTTTGGAGACTGGGGTGCAGATAGATCTTACAGAGAGCAGAGTTTGGAGATTGGGGTGCAAAAGGACTGTTGCCGAGAGCAGATTTGGAGACTTGGGTAGAGAAGAATCGTTGCAGAGAGAAGAGTTTGGAGACTGGGGTGCAGAAGCCCTATTACAGAGAGCCGAGTTTGGATACTGGGTTGCAGAAGTCCTGGTACAGAGAGCAGAGGTTGTAGACTGTTTTGCAGAAGGAGTGTTAAAGAGTGCAGAGTTTAAAGACTTTGTTGCAGAAGGATCATATAGAGAGCAGAGTTGGGAGACTGAGGTGCAGAAGGACTGTTACAGAGAGCAGAGGTAGGAGACTGGGGTGCAGAAGTTTCATTGCAGAGAGCAGAGTTTACAGACTGAGGTGCAGAAGAACTGTTGATGTGAGCAGATGTTGGAGACTGGGGTGCGGAAAGTTTGTTGCAGAGAGCAGATGTTGGTAACTAGGGTGTAGAAGGACTGTTGTAGAGAGCAGAGTTTGGAGACTGGGATGCAGAAGGACTGTTGCATAGAGCACAGGTTGGAGATTGAGGTGTGGAAGTCCTGTTACAGAGAGCAGAGTTTGGAGACTCGGGTGCAGAAGAACTGATAGAGAGAGCAGAGTTTGGAAACAGGAGTGCAGAAGGATCTTACAGAGAGCAGAGGTTGGAGACTGAGGTGCAGAAAAACTGTTGCAGAGATCAGAGGTCGGAGACTGGGGTGCAGTAGGATCATTTCAGAGAACAGAGGTTGGAGACTGGGGTGCAGAAGGATCGTTGCAGAGAGCAGCGGTTGGAGACTGGGATGCAGAAGGCCTGCTACAGAGAGCAGAGTTTGGAGACTGGCGTGCAGAAGGCCTGTTACAAAGAAGAGAGTTCGGACACTGGGGTTGCTGAAGGATCTTACAGAGAGCAGAGGTTGGAGACTGAGGTGCAGAAGGACTGTTTCAGAGATGAGAGGTTGGAGACTGGGGTGCAGTAGGATCATTGCAGAGAGCAGAGGTTGGAAACAAGGGTGCAAAATGATCCTTGCATAGAATAGAGTTTGAAAACTTGCGTGCAAAAGGCCTGTTACTGAGAGGAGAGGTTAGAGACTGGGGTGCAGAAGGACCGTTATAGAGAGCAGTGTTTTGAGACTGGGTTGCTGAAGGATCTTATAGAGAGCAGAGGTTGGAGACTGAGGTGTAGCTCTACTGTTACACAGAGCAGTGGTTGAAGACTGGGTGCAAAAAGATTGTGCCCAGAGCAGAGGTTTCAGACTGAGGTTCAGAAGGACTGTTACAGAGAATAGAGGTTGGAGACTGCAGTATAGGACTGTTATTGAGAGCAGATGTTTGAGACTGGGGTGCAGAAGGACTCTTACATAGAGCATAGGTTGAAGACTGAGGTGCAGAAAGATAGATACAGAGAACAGATTTTGGAGACTGGGGTTCAGGCAGACTGATACAGAAAGCAGAAGTTGGAGACTGGGTTGTAGAAGGACTGTAACAAAGAGCAGAGGTTGGAGACTGTGGTACAGAAGGACTGTTACAGAGAGCTGATCTCGGAAACTGGGGAGCAGAAAGACTGTTGAAGAGGACAGAGGTTGGAGACTGGGTGGAGAAGGAATGTTAAAAAGAATAGAGTTTGGAAACTGGAGTGCAGAAGAATCATACAGAGAGCAGAGGTTGGAGACTGTGGTGCAGAAGGACTGTTGCAGAGAGCAGAGTTTGGAGACTGGTGTGCAGAAGGACTGTTACAGGAGAGCAGAGGTTGGAGACTGTTGTGCTGAAGGACTGTTGCAGAGAGCAGGCTTTGGAGACTGGGGTTCAGATTGTTCTTAAAGAGAGCAGAATTTGGTGACTGAAGTTCAGAAGGACTGTTGCAGAGATCAGAGGTTGGAGACTCGGGTGCAGTAGGATCATTGCAGAGAGCAGTAGTTGGAGACTGGGGTGCAGAAGGATCCTTGGAGAGAGCAGATTTTTAAGACTGGGGTGCAGAAGGCCTGCTACAGAGAGCAGAGTTTGGAGACTGAGGTGCAGAAGGACTGTTACAGAAAGCAGAGTTTGGAAATTGGGGTGCAGAAGAACCGTTACAGATACCAGAGTTTAGAAACTGTGGTATAGAAAAACTGTTACAGAGCACAGAGGTTGGTGACTGGGGTGCAGAGGACTGTTGCAGAGAGCAGAGGTTGGAGACTGGGGTCTAGAATGATCTTGCAGAGAGCAGAGTTTGGAGACTGGGGTGCAGAAGGATTGTTACAGAGAGCAGAGGTTGGATACTGAAGTTCAGATGGATCTTACAGAGAACAGAGTTTGGAGACTGGGGTTCAATTTGACTGCTGCAGAGAGTAGAGCTTGGAGACTGGAGTGCAGAAGGACTCTTACAGAGAGCAGAGTTTGGAGACTGGTGTGCAGAAGGATCTTACAGAGAGCAGAGGTTTGAGACTGGGGTGCAGACGAACTGTTGCAAAGAGAAGAGGTTTGACACTGGGGTGCAGAAGGATCGTTGCAGAGAGAAAGGGTTGGAGACTGGGGTGCAGAAGGCCTGTTACAGAGAGCAGAGTTTGGAGACTGAGGTGCAGAAGAATCTTACAGAGAGCATAGTTTGGAGACTAGGGTGCAGAATAACTGTTTCATATAGTAGAGGTTGGAAACTGAGGTGCAGAAAGATCGTTGCAGAGAGAAGAGGTTGGAGACTGGGGTGCAGAAGGCCCATTGCAGAGAACAGAGGTTGGAGCCTGGGGGAGAAGAAAGATCATTGCAGAGAGCAGATGTTGGATACTGGGGTGCAGAAGGTCTGTTTCAGAGAGCAGAGTTTGGAGACTGAGGTGCAAAAATAATGTTACAGAGAGCAGAGTTTGGAGACTTGGTTCCAGAATGATTGTTGCAGAGAGCAGAGTTTTCAGACTTAGGTGCAGAACGACTGTTGCAGAGTGCAGATGTTCGAGAGTGGGGTGCAGAACGAATCTTTCAAAGAACAGAAAATGGAGACAGGGGTGCAGAAAGATTCTTGCAGGGAGCAGAGGTTGGAGACTGGGGTGCAGAAGGCCTGTTACAGATATCACATTTTGGAGACTGGGTTGCAGAAAGATATTATAGAGAGCAGAGTTTGGAGACTGAGGTGCAGAAGGACTGTTACAGAGAGAAGAGTTTGGAGACTGGGTTGAAGAATGATTGTTGCAGAGAGCAGAGTTTTCAGACTTAGGTGCAGAAGGACTGTTGCAGAGAGCATATGTTCGAGAGTGGGGTGCAGAAGGACTATTTCAGAGAGCAGAACTTTGAGACTGGAGTGCAGAAAGATTCTTGCAGGGAGCAGAGGTTGGAGACTGGGGTTCAGAAGGCCTGTTACAGATATCACAGTTTGGAGACTGGTGTGCAGAAGTATATTATAGACAGCAGAGTTTGGAGACTGAGGTGCAAAAGGGCTGTTACAGAGAGCAGATATTCGAGACTGGGTTGCATAAAGAGTGTTTCAGAGACTAGAACTTGTTTACTGGGGTGAAGAAGGATTGATGTAGGGAGCAGAGGTTGGAGACTGGGGTGCATAAGAACTGTTATAAGGAGCAGAGTTTTTAGACTGGCGTGCAGAAGGCCTGGTACAGAGAGCAGAGCTTTGACACTGTGGTTCAGAATGATTGCTGATAGCTGGTGAGCCTCCTTCTGGACACCTTCTTTTCTGCACAGTCCATTAGGCCTTCTCTCTTCACCCTGCTCTCTTTTGGCTTTATGAGCACCTGTGACTTCCCACAGTCACTCTAAGCCATGACTCCAAGGCCTATCTCCTGTGAACCTGTCCCGCTGCCTCCTGGAATCTCCTCGGGGAGACCCCGCAGGTACCCAGACCCCAGGCCCAACCTCCTTCCCTCCTTTTCTCTCCCCAGACATGGTCCTTCTCATTTTTTTTATGTTTTAATGAGTAATCCCACTGCCACTCAGCCACCCCATAGACCAGGTCTACTCTTGTATCCTCGTCACCAGGACTTTAAACTCCTGCACTCAGGGCTCCTCTTCAGAGCTTTTCCCCAAGCTCCAAATGTCACATCTTCAGTTACCAGATATTTCCTTTTAATCTTGTTTTGGCACCAGATTACTCTCCAAGACTACATGAAGGTATTCTAACAAAAGCACATGGACTGTAGGGACTATTATGGCTTAAAAATAAGGTATCCCCTCACCAAAAGCTCAGGGTCAGCCACAGTAGCAGTGTTCAGAGGTTAAATGATTAGACTGAGACTTGTGAGCTAATCTGTGGATCCATCCATTTTGTGGGTTAATTATCTGAAAGGCCCACTGTACTGAGAGGAGTGTGGGAAAGTGGAGTGTGGCCAGAGACATGCCCTGGGGAATCACATCTTGTCCCCTGCGAACTGTCTCCTCCCGTCCCTCCTACACCCCCACATTCTGGCTGCCATGAGCTAGGGACGCTTCCTCCCTTGTTCTCTTCCACCTCGGTGTCCCACCTCATCTCAGGCCGGCAGCAATGGGTCAGCTGGCCCAGACCAAACCACCAAGCCAGGAGGCCAGAGTGCATCTCCCCCTCTTGGTTGTTCTGGTCAGGGCCTGTGGTAACTGTGGCAACAGTTGACTGACCCAGGGAGTAGGTGTTATGAGTGGATTAGACCCACAACCGTTTCCTAAATCCACAGATTCTGTCATTTTCAGAGCTCAAGCCATTTTCTTCTGGATGGCCTGTTTCCAGCCTGCCCTCACCTAGAATGTGGTCTACTAGTGATTATTGAGATTCTCCTGCCGTCCTGGTCCTTCCCATTTGAACACCACAGCTAGCTCCTAGGCAGCCAGACCCATGGACCTCCTGCTGCCCACTGAGGAGAGAAGAGAGATTTTCTGAGGACCCTGTTAGAAGTCCACTCTTATTATTTTTAAAGACCACACTCAGAGGGCATGTTTCAGGCAGTCCTTCACATGCGTCTTTGAAAAATCAGACTCACAATGATTTTTGTGATTCTCTCCCAGGCTCCAATAACCACCACTCTACTCCCCAATTCTCTGAGATCAACTTTTTAGCTTCTACAAAGAAGTGAAAAACTGCTATTGCTCTTTATGTGTCTGGCTTATATCACTTAATATAATGTCTACCATTAGCTAGTTTTAAATAGAAACTGCACGACAAATTCTTTATGTCAGATTTAAATTTTATTCTGAAGAGATAATTCGAAATGGTCACATATGTTTATGTAGGGAAATGTTCATTAAAATATTTATAGGACTGGAGATGATCTGAATGTTTAGCCAAAGGGGAGAGATTAAGTTTATTTAAAAGATATGTGAGTTTATTGATCTTCTCAATAGATGCAGTAAAAGCATTTAACAAAATATAGCACCCCTACCTGTCAAAACAGTAGAAACACTAGGGACAGAAGGAACTTTGTAAAAGTATTGTAAAAGCTATCTATGCTAAACCCAAGGCAGCATCATTCTAAGTGAAGAAAGGTTGAAAGCATTCACTCTAAAAACTGGAAGAAGACAGGGTGCCCCCACTTTCAACACTTCTATTCAATTTCATCCTTGAAATTACCAGAGCCATTAGACAAAAGAAAGAAATTAAAGGTATACAAATAGGTCAAGAAGAATTCAAATCTCACTCTTTGCTGATAGGATCATGTCATCTTCTTAATTTTTTTATTAGAGCATAATAGTTATACATAGAAGTTGGGTGGATTTGGAAAAGATCCTACGTGCATGGAATCTGATTTACTCCATTCAGTTCCCACCCCCCCATCTCCCTCCCCTTCCTGCCCCCATTGTACTTTCTCTACTGATCATTATTTGGGTCATTTATCTGTTATTTTCTGACTGGTGCTTTCTACATATACATACAGGTGCAGTCCCCTGTGGTAGACTTCCATGTGTACATAACATGATCTGCGTAAAGACCTTTCACATTTCCTCCCTTCCCAAAACACTCCACCCTCTCATTTTCTTTCTATTCCACTGATCTTCCCTGTATACTTAAGATAGCTAGTCCAACCCCACTTCATCAACTTCTTTCCTCTATTTTGCTCTGGCCCTGATAATTTCAGAATTGTACAGGAATAGTTAACTTCTGCCTTTCCGAACACAGAGATCAAGATTGATGTAAAATGAGAAAAACTCTACTTTGGAATACACTGAAGGCAACACTGACTGCTTCTGCAGATGATGACTCTGCTTTGTAAAATTTTTTTCTTAACATTTGCAATGAAAATGAACTTCTCCAAAAATCCTATGTTTACATAAAAGGACAACAGGAGACAGAGATTACTGAGACAGTGAGAAATGACTTCACACCATGATAAGGTCGAATGGCTTTCTGTTGGCTTCTAGCAATTCTCTGGTTACTCCCACCCACCATCACCCCTGCAAATGTGTGTGGCTCCATGGGTCTGAGCCACCACACAGCTTTGTAGATTCAAACAGCAATTCTTTATTCCAGCTCTCACACCACCTCCACACAGGTCCAGGGGCAATCGCGCTCTGCCGTCTCCGCACAATTCACCTACTCCACGAGGCTCTCTCCAAATCCCATTTTAATCTCACGAGAACTCAACGGGAACAAGCAGCAGGAACCTCCTAATCCCAGCAATAATCTTCAACTTCCAACTTCCCTGAAACCCATTATCTTAAACTGGCAACGCCTTAAACTCAAGGAGCCGGTTACTTCCTCAAACCTGATCAGCTCTAAACCGGGATCCGCCTTGGTCCTTGAGCAAGGTCACCTTATTAAAGCATGCATGCAATGTCCCATTGAATGTCCTCTAAGCAGCATGGGGTACGCTTGGCAAGGAAATTTCGATGCGTCATTCCTACTTGGTAATGGCCCTCAGCATCTCCCCCCTTCTGATTAATTAAACAACAAGCAATGTGGCTTAGGACCGTGCCTGGTAGGTTTTCCAATTCAACATGTGGTTCTTACCCGTCATGGGAGAACTGACCTTTACACGTCAATTTCCTGTCTTAGGTTGAATCCACTGCAATCAGATCAACCCGTCGCTGACTACCGGTCCAGCATTCAGCCATGCTTGTGGATAGGCCTAAGCACCAGTGGGGGGGTGAGGTTCTTGCCTCACCTCTGTTGGCCCCCAAATTTAACCTTGGTGCCAGTGGGGGGGTGAGGTTCTTGCCTCACCTCTGTTGGCCCCCAAATTTTAGACCATCACTAGTAGAAGGGAGGAAGATACAGAAATGCCACAACACCAAGCCAATTGACGGCTCCTTTGGAAAAATTGCGTCACTGGTGACACCATCAGCAAAAATATGCCAGCAGTACCACAATTCGCTGCACCAGACGATAGTTCACAATGCATGCAACTGATAAATAGTCCAGGCAAGTTCTGCAGGCAGTTCAAAGTGGAAGAGTCTATCAATATGTCCATTTCCTCACAAAGTAAATCAAATCCTTGATTGAGCATTACTTGTTGAGTTATATTCATTGATGCATCAGTTTATACAGTTTACTGTGGTAGCTATCATAGAAGCTGTAGTTTGGTTTTCTTTGTCTTCACCGGCACTGGGATGGAGATGGGAATTCTGGCAATGATGTTAAAGAGACATTATCCTGAACAGAATTATTAAATATAATGAAAAGGAAAAGTGAAAGTAAACAAACAGATCTGTTAATCACCTTTAAAAACAATAGTAAGCAAACAGATCTATTATCCAACTTTGAAAACAATCATTAACAGCTGTTTACCTAAATTAGATTAAACCACTTAAATCACGTGAACAAAAAAAAAATTCGGATCCATTTTTTCATGAGCGCTCCTCATATAAAAATATGGACATACACACATACTGACATGCAACACAAAACAGTGCAGACATAACATACAACACATAAGACAAAAATAACGGCCTTGTAGCTTTACCTAGGTAAAATCTCCATTGCAATGTTTAAAAACTCCACAGTCAAAAAATAAAAAACAGTCAAAAAACAAAACTGATCAGAAAAACATTAACCTAGGTTTGTATGAGCTCAAAAATAAAATAGAACTTTATGATGTGGGAAAAATGCAATAATAAAATAGATATTGAAAAAAGGCACCGTGGTTAATCACTGTCGCAGATGTAAGAATAGCCAAGCTGGAGCTCTGGATTTCAGCTGTTATGGATTTCAGTCAAATCATCTTCTTTTTCTGTAGAAATTGTTTTGGTTAACCTCTCTGGAATCCAAATTGGCTGCTGTTCTCCCTGTGGGAACACACAAACGGAACCCCGACTCCAGACAATAACTGGGTCGGGACCTTTCCATTGTCCTGTTAGAATATCTTTCCAAAGTACCTTAGGCTTATGTACATTTTTTCGGATACATATGTCTTTCCGCAGCACTAAGTCCTGATGTATCCAAATTTAAAAAATTTAGAGTAAAAAAAGGGTTATTTTAAGTTTATCTTTGGGGGATATATACCCCTTTAAGATCCTTTTAAATTTAAGTCTTTCAAAAGCATTCTGCCTTACTTTTAGAATTATTTTAGTCCTTTTAATTTTTAGATGTGGTTTTAAACCATAGTTGTCATAGCCTTTTGCATTTTCTATCTGAAATACCTTTACTTGACATTTTCAACCATTTTCTATCTTATTTCTATCTTCTAGTTTTCTTCTAAGGCTTTTATATTTACCCTTAGTTGCTTTCTTCTCTCCTAGTTTTCTTTTGTTTCCTATTTTGTGGGTTTAAAATTCTTGTCTTTCTACATCTTTTTATCTTCCTATATCTTTCTACATCTTCTCTCTTTTTTTTACCTTTCTGTACTTCTGTTTTTGAAGTTTTCCACTTCAAATTTTTAATCTTCTTTATCTAAATCTTTTATCTTATTATCTTCCCATTTTCATGGGTTATTTTTTTTTTTCCGTCATGAAGGCATCTTAACCACCTTCAATTTAACCTTTTAAACCCTTTTGCAACTTATTTAGACATTTTACAACTTTTTACTTTACCACACAAAGATTATCTCATCTCCCTCTTTTTGGTTTAATAAGTACATTTTAATAGTTTGATGAGTAAAGCAATCTTTTTTCTGCCATGAAGGTATCTCAACCACCTTCATTTTAACCTTTTAAAACCTTTTAATTATCATCTATACTGTACTTTTTCACCACCTACAGCTTCACTCTTTTAAACGAGGCTTAGATTCTGTATAAATCGCTTTAATGTTAGTTTACATGGCTGCCCTTCAACCAAAGGCTCCTTTTTACTCCATTGAGAAGCTTTGTCTCAATCTGCCATGTACAAATACCTTTTTTCTTTTCTTCTTTTCTCAAGCTTTTAAAGTAAGTCTAGTTTCCTCAAAATCTTTTAAAATGGCATTTTACAACTTTTTACTTTACCATACAGAGATTATCTCAACTAGAAACATTTCTTTTTCCTTTAACCTTTTATATTAAAATATATTTCCACATCTTGAACCTTTTTATATCCCTTTTTTAACCATTAACACTTTTTATAAAATCACATTCTGAAACAACCCTTATAAAATTACTCCACTTTAATAAGATGAAATACTTTCATGTTTTCTAAGGTACTATTATACTGTAATTGAAACCCAACTGAAACTTCTTATACTCTTTGTATATAAATTACACATGATAGAATCTTAACTCTTAGTAACCTCGTTTTAGCAAAGACACAGACCAAAGCAATATAAAACCTTTTTCCATTTACCGATTTATGAAAACACACATAATGTTTAAATATATTACCTTATGGAACTTAATAAGTAAAGAGTACTTGATTTCATATTGAGTGGTTGATATTTTAACACTTTAACTTTGTAAATTAATCAGCTGTCTGTAAAAAACAAGGTCTTAGACAAGTATAGTAAACAGAATTAGCCATCTCTTTCTTGTTGAAGAAAAATCCTTCTACAGGATACCATGATGGCCCCTTTGATATACTTAATAACTCATCTTTAAAAAGCCATGGGCTACATTTTTGTATTGTATCAACATATGCCCTAGCTGTTCTTGGTCTTACTGGGGTGCCTCCTTCCTCTAACAATTTCTCTTCCTCAGAGGCGAACAAATTCAAACCTTGAGTCAACCATTTTCCCCAGTTTGCCTGAGAAAGTTCTAGGAACAGGCAACTTGAAATAAAAACAAAATAAATCAAAACAAGAACACGTTGTTTTTTGAAATGGTCACCCATTCTCTCGCCTTCCCTCAGGGGCGAGCGATTTTACTCACCTCCAAATTTCAGACGTTCCCCGTACGGGCCACCAAAATGCCAAGGTCAATGCTTGGCACCAGAATCACGAGCCACCACACAGCTTTGTAGATTCAAACAGCAATTCTTTATTCCAGCTCTCACACCACCTCCACACAGGTCCAGGGGCAATCGCGCTCTGCCGTCTCCCGCACAATTCACCTACTCCACGAGGCTCTCTCCAAATCCCATTTTAATCTCACGAGAACTCAACGGGAACAAGCAGCAGGAACACCCTAATCCCAGCAATAATCTTCAACTTCCAACTTCCCTGAAACCCATTATCTTAAACTGGCAACGCCTTAAACTCAAGGAGCCGGTTACTTCCTCAAACCTGATCAGCTCTAAACCGGGATCCGCCTTGGTCCTTGAGCAAGGTCACCTTATTAAAGCATGCATGCAATGTCCCATTGAATGTCCTCTAAGCAGCATGGGGTACGCTTGGCAAGGAAATTTCGATGCGTCATTCCTACTTGGTAATGGCCCTCAGCACTGCCTCAGCTTCCTGAGTAGATATATTACAGACCTGCCTGGTCATTTTCACTTTTTGAATAATATGAATAAAATTCGTATATATAATATGAACATTATATATAATAAGAACATTATATGAACATTCATGTACAAATCATTGGTGGAGAACTTTTTTATTTATCTTGAGTTTGTAAGTAGTAGTGGAAGCGGTGGATCATTAACTCCATATTTAACTTTCTGAAGAAGTTCCAGATCATTTTCCAGACCAGTGGAACCAGCTTACCTTATTATTAAGAGTGGTGAAACAAGCTTCTGATTTCCTCACTCCCTTAACAACACATCATTATCATTCCTTTTATTGTGAGGACCCTGGAATGTGTGAAGTGCTTCATAAAATGTGCTTTAGCTTTTCCTTTCCCTGATGGCTAATCATTCTAAGATCTTTTAGGAGTACTGTTAATGTGTCTCTCCTAAGCATGAGGAAAACTGTGGTGAGTCGCCTCTGCCGCTTAGGCAGATTATGGTCGCCATTATAAGATTGCGCTGACTCTGCTGTGGTATGTGACAAACAACTCCTTATTTGGGAGAGTTGGCGCATGGTTTTTCAGCACCCTATGAGAAAGTTCCATGTGGCAGCTTCGCATTGGGGCTTGAGATGCTATATTAAGGCTGAAAGGGGCATCCGGGGATTCAGTAGAAGAAATATCAAGGGCCTGAATAAACCGCTGAAAGAAGATTCCTGACTTCCGTCTTCCTTGCGGGCAAGGGGTCGCGACAAGTGGTGCCGAAACCCCGGAACCAGAACTTTCAGAGGTCAGGGGTGGTGCACCGGTTAGTCCCAGGTAAGTGGGATCTGCGATCAAGCTGTGCAGCTCCTCTGTAGATAAAGAGAGAGCGGGGAAAAAGTAATAAATAAGACGCTCCACTGTAGATAAAGAGAGAGCGGGGAAAAATAATAAAATAAGACGCTCTTCTGTAAATAAGGAGAGAGTGGGGTTTTATACTTTCACTTTCTTTACACTGCTTGGAACAGTATTGGTGCTACTTCCTCAAGCCCAATTTTGCTGGCCTTGAATGGGTTACTGCGTTCTAAGGGACTTAAAGTGAAGCAGAGCACATTACAGAGGTTTTTAGAAGAGACTGACTCTGTAGCTCCTTGTTTTGCTTTTTCAGGGAGTCTCACGATTCCCAGTTGGGACAAATTAGGGAAAAATCTGGATTTTGCTTACAAACAAGGAACTTTAAAAGGCAGTACCATTCCGATTTGGAAATTAGTGAGGGGGTGTATAATGGATGGTAAATGCCAGAAAGCTGTGAGCGAGGGTCAGGACGTTCTTGAGCAATTGCATGAATAAAAATCGGAGGGGTCACATAGCGAGGTAGCAGAAAGTATTAGGAGTAAGAGTGGTGAACAGACAAGGGAGTCTGAAGTTAAACAGAGAAGAAGGCTCTATCTGGACTTGACTGAGTTAGAAATTCCCAAGGACACAAGAAGCTCGGACAGTTCTGAGGAATTGGACAAGTTATTACAACAATTACTAAGATAAAAAAGAAAAAACGGGAAACAACAGATGTAAAAGCCTTTTGTGAGAAGGGTAATAAATCCAGTTCTGGGAAAGAGGAGGAGCCAGTACTTGATTCTGCTCCACCCTTCCCCACGCCTCCAGTAGTTCCGGCCCCGTATGTGGGTGGAGTCCAAGGCTCCGGGATGACTTTTCTTTCTCAAGTTTGGAGAACAGTCAATACAGATCTCAGACTTTGTTGCTAGGATGGTGAATGCTGCAGCAAAAATTTTTGGCGATCCCGATAGGCTATGCCCTTGATTAAACAATTGGTCTTTGAACAGTGTACTAAAGAATGTGAGGCAGCTATTACTCCTTATAAAAACAAAGGCATAGAGGCTTGGATGAAAGTCTGTAGAGAGATGTGTGGGCCATTAACTAATGCAGGCCTTGCTGCTGCTGCAGCAGTTACGGCCAGAGTAGCCATGGCCAGCCAGGTGCAAACTGCTGTCACTGTTAATGAAGTTGTTCAAAAAACTTCCACCATACTCGAATCTCAAAATAAAGTTAATCAACATATTTTGTCAGGGATTTTAGCTGCTAACCAAAGAATAGATATACTTCAAGCTCAGATAGAAGAATTGTCTGACCTGGTACCTTTGGGTTGCATTGACCAACGTGCGCATTTATGTATAACCTCTGTTAGATTTAATGATTCCAGGAATGCTTCCCGCATCATCAGTGACTATTTGGCCGGGAATTGGTCCACGGCGGCGGAAGACATGATCCAGTCTCAACTGACTCAGATAGCTGTCTTGAATAACACCCGTGTTGATCCCGTGACTTTGGGTCAATTCACTAATTGGATATCTTCTGCTTTTTCCTTTTTTAAAGAGTGGGTGGGAGTAGGCATTTTTGGTACTATGTGTTGCTTTGGTGTGATCCTTTGTATGTAGTTTCTCTGTCGTCTCAAGGCCCGCAGTGCTCACGATAAGGCTATGATCATATAAGCTCTTGCAGCTTTAGAAAATGGCAACTCACCTCAAGTCTGGCTTGCGCATCTTAAACAGTAAATCTTTGACATGGTCATTGCACCCCAAGTTATTGTAACATTGCACTGGGATTGACATGTCTTTCCTCGTTATTCTCTTAGTGTTGGAAAGCCCTTGCACTCTGTTGGCCTTGCTGCCATTGCACGCAGATGGGTTTCCACACTAGTGCCTTTGACATGGTCGTTGCACCCCAAGTTATTCTAACATTGCACTGGGTTCGACATGTCCTTCTTTTGTCTTTCTTCTAGTGCAGAAAAGCCCTTGCACTCTGCAGGTCTTGTTGCCATTGCACGCATAAGGGTTTCCACACTGGTCTTTAGCTATGGCTCTAAAGCCCGTGCCTTTCTCTCAGGGTGTCACCAACTTAATTCTGGTTATCCTACAGAGGTAGACCCAGCTACCCCCTTTTGTTCACCATAGTCACGATACAGGATTCGAGGCAAGGCACTGCACTTGAGTGATCCCGCAGTGGACCCGGACCTCAAGGAGAGCATGTCCTATTGCATGCGGGTTTGACGCGTCCACGCCCAGTTCCACGAAAAAAGGCGTCGGCTGATATGGAGTCTGGTCTAGGGAAGGGCCCTCCTTAGGACTGAGCCATACTATGCAGCTACTTCTGCACAGTGGGATAGGACCTCTACTCTCGCCTGTATTGTTTTAAGAAAACAGAAAGGGGGAACTGTGGTGAGCCGCCTCTGCCGCTTATGCAGATTATGGTCGCCATTACAAGATGGTGCTGACTCCGCTGTGGTATGTGACAAACAACTCTTTATTTGGGAGAGTTGGCGCAAGGTTTTTCAGCACCCTATGAGAAAGTTCCACGTGGTAGCTTCGCATTGGGGATTGAGATGCTATATTAAGGCTGGGACAGGCATCCAAGGATAGAGTAGAAGAAATATCAAGGGCCTGAATAAACCGCTGAAAGAAGATTCCCGAGTTGCGTCTTCCTTGCGGGCAAGGGGTAGCGACAGAAAACCCCATTGTATTATGGGAAATTTTAAGTTTTAGAGACTTACCTCTTTATCTAATACTTTTATTTTTATTTTTGTGCAGTAAAATACTACAAGACATTCAAGCTTGTTGTCTTCACTCCATCTGTGCTCGAAAGAGCTGTTTGATGACTCTTTTTTTTCCCCCTACTTTTAAACTCCATAGCAAACAATTTCTTCACCAGGTCATGAGCATCAGCAGGATCATAAAATTAAGGGGCACGAAGTCATACAGGGTTTGGTAAGGGATCAGCCCTTAGCAGGAGTGGATCAGCTGAAGATAGTGGAGATGCTTTTAATATTCTGGCTTCTGATATCTTTCCATCTGCCAAAGTATGTAACATGAAGAAAAAACTTCATATGCTGTGCAAAATCCATCCCAATAAGTGTACACCCACCCTGACCCCTTCTCTCCCTAGCGGGAATGGAATGCAGTCTTGAGGTTTTAGCCACCCACAACTTCTTAGCAGAAATCTCACTCTGAACTTTGCTCACCCACATCCCAGAAGAGAGAGGACGCTTATCTTCTCCCTACATGCTGGGAACAGGTGATTGCCAAGACATTAATGAATGCAACAGCATAGAGCAGAGATTGGAGATTGAGGTACAGAAGGACTGTTGCAGAGAACATAGGTTGGAGACTGGGTTGTAGATGGAGGATTACAGAGAGGGGAGTTTTCAGACTGAGGTACAGAAAAACTGTTGAACAAAGCAGATGTTGGAGACTGAGGTTCACAAGGAACGTTGCAGAGAGCAGAGTTTGGAGACTGGGGTGCAGAAAGGCTTTTACAGAGAACAGTTTGGAGACAGGGGTGCAGAAGAAATGTTGCGGAGAGCAGATGTTGGAGACTTGGGTTCAGAAAGACTGTTGCAGAAAGCAGATTTTGGAGACTGAGGAGAAGAAAGATTGTTGCATGGAGCAGAGTTTAAAGACTGGGATGCAGAAGGACAGTTACAGATAGCAGACGTTGGAGACTGGGTTTCAGTACGATCTTACCGAGAAAAAAGTTTGGAGACTGCGGTGCAGAAGGACTGTTAAAGAGAGCTGATGTTTGAGACTGGGGTGCAGAAGGATCATTACAGAGAGCAGAGGTTGGAGACTGGGGTGCAGAAGGAATGTTGCAGAGAGCAGAGGTAGGAGACTGGGGTTCAGAAGGACTGTTGCTAAAAGCAGGGGTTGGAGACTGAGGTTTAGAAGGACTATTACAGAGAGCAGAGGTTGGATTCTGGGGTGCAGAATGACTGACAAAGAAAGCAGATGTTGGAGACTGGGGGGCAGAAGGACCGTTACAGAGAGCAGAGGTTGGAGACTCTGGTACAGAAGGACTGTTAAAGAGAGAAGAGGTTGGAGACTGGTATGCAGAAGGACTGTTGCAGAGAGCAAAATTTGAAAATAGGTTCCAGAAGGACTGTTACAGCGAGCAGGGGTTGGAGACTGGTGTGCAGAATGATCTTACAGAGAGCAGAGGTAGGAGACTGGGGTGCAGAAGGACTGTTTTAGAGAGAAGAGGTAAAAGACTGGGGTGCAGAAAGATTGTTGCAGAGTAGAGCTTGGAGACTGGGGTGCAGAAGGCCTGTTTTAGAGAGCAGAGGTTGGAGACTGTGGTGCAGAAGGACTGTTACAGAGAGCGGAGTTTGCAGACTGGGTTTCAGAATGGTCTTACAGAGAGCAGAGGTAGTAGACAGAGGTAGAGAAAGACTGTTACAGAGAGCAGAGTTTGGAGACTTGGGTACAGAGGAATTGTTGCAGAGAGCAGATTTTTCAGACTGAGGTACAGAAGAACTGTTGCAGAGAGCAGACGTTGGAGACTGGATTGCACAATGACTGTAGCAGCGAGCAGATGTTGAGGACTGGGGTTCAGAAAGATCTTACAAAGAGCAGAGTTTGGAGACTGAGGTGCAGAAGCACTGTTACAGAGAGTAGAGGTTGGAGACTGAGCTGAGAAAGACCCTTGCAAAGAGCAGAGTTTGGAGACTGAGGTGAAAAAGGATAGTTACAGTGAGAAGAGGTTGGAGACTGGGGTGCAGAAAAACTTTTGCTGAGAGCAGAGGGTGGAGACTGGGGTGTAGAAGAACTGTTGCAGAGAGTAGAGGTTGGAGATTGGGGTCCAGAAGGACTGTTACAGAGAGCAGAGTTTGGAGACTAAGGTGGAGAAGGACTGTTGCAGAGAGCAGATGCTGGAGACTGGGTTGCAAATGAAAAGCTACAGAGAGCAGAGGATGGAGACTGGGGTGTAGAAGTATTTTGGGGGCAAGCAGAGTATGGAGAATGGGGTGTAGAAGGACTGTTACAAAAAGCAGAGGTTGGAGACTAGGGTTTAGAAGGACATTTTCAGAGAGCAGACGTTGGAGACTTGGGTGAAGAAGAACTGTTGCATAGAGCAGAGGATGGAGACTGAGATGCAGAAGACGGTTACAGAAAGAAGAGTTTGAAGACTGGGGTGCAGAAGGACTGTAACAGAGAGCAGACTTTGGAGACTGGGGTACAGAAGGATCGTTGCAGAGAGCAGAGTTTGGAGACTGGGGTTCAGAAGGATTGATAGAGCAGAGGTTTGAGACTGTGGTGCAGAAGGACTTTTACTGAGAGCACAGTTTGGAGACTGGGGTGCAGAAAAACTTTTACAGAGATCACAGGTTAAAGACTGAGGTGCAGAAAAACTGTTACAGACAGCAAAGTTAGGAGACTGGGGTGAAGAAGGAGTGTTGCAGAGAGCAGAAGTTGGAGACTGAGGTGCAGAAGGACCCTTACAGGGAGCAGAAGTTGGAGACTGGTGTTCAGAGGAGTGTTACAGAGAGCAGAGTTTGGAGACAGGTGTGCAGAAGGATCTTACAGGGAGCATAGGTTGGAGACTGGCGTGCAAAAGGACTGTTTCTGAGAGCAGAGGTTGAAGACTTGGATGGAGAATGATCATTGAAGAGAGAACAGTTTGGAGACTGGTCGCAAAAGGCCTGTTACATACAGCAGATTTTGGAGACTGGGGTGAAGAAGGCCTGTTACACAGAACAGTTCTTGGAGACTGGGGTGCAGAAGGACAGTTACAGAGATCAGAGTTCGAAGACTGGGTTTCAAAAGAATCTTATAGAGAGAAGAGGTTAAAGAATGAGGTACAGAAGGACTGTTAGAGAGAGCAGAGGTTTGAGACTTAGGTGCAGAAGAATCATTTGAGAGAGCAGTGTTTGGAGACTGCAGTGCAGAAATACTGATACCGAAAGCAGAGGTTTAAGACTGGGGTGCAGAAAGACTGTTGCAGAGAACAGAAATTTGAGACTGGGGTGCATAAGGACCGTTGCTGAGAGCAGAAGTTGGAGACTGTGGTGCAGAAAGATTGTTAGAGAGATTAGAGTTTGGAGACTAGGGTGCAGAAGAATCTTTCAGAGATCCGAGGTTGGGACTGGGGTGAAGAAGGACTGTTGCAGACAGCAGAGTTTAGAGATTGGGGTGCAGAAGGATCCTTGCAGAGAGTAGAGTTTGGAGACTGGGGAGCAGCAGGCTTGTTACTGAGAGCAGAGGTTGGAGACTGGGGTGCAGAAGGCCTGTTACAGAGAGCAGAGATTGCAGGTTTATGGGCGAGGTGATCCAACATGGCGGCCAGCGAGGGAGTAGCGATTCTAACGTCTCCACTTTAACCGGATAAGAAAGACCCATTGGAACAGCCGCAGCCTACCTACGGAGGAACTTCTAGCATAATTCCCTGAAGAAGAGAGCTGCTGTGAACTGGTAGGTTTATTGGAAGTGACAGTTTGTCCCAGAGAAGTGGATCTTGGACAGCCACGCGGGCACAGAAATCTAGTCCCACAGACATCAGCCGCTCCCACAAGCAGCCCCACCGGGAGGTTTAGCTCTCGCTCTGGGAGAAGCCGCATCACCCGCCCGGTCCCTAACTACATGGCCACAGCTACCCGGCTAGACAGGTGGCCCCGCGGTGGATGCAGAAATCATCTTCTGTAAACAGCAGCCGTTTTTGCAAGCGGCGGACACCCGGAGTGGCTTGGCCCGCCCTGCCCGAACCGGAATTCGGCCTCCGCCATCCGGGCTCCCCCTGGGAGGCCTAGGGCTCGCACTGGGAGCAGCTGCATCACCCACCCGGTCCCTAACTACGCGGCCACAGCCATCTGGCTAGACAGGTGGCCCCGTGGCGGGTACAGAAATTATCTTCTGTAAACAGCAGCCGTTTTTGCAAGCGGAGGACACCCGGAGCGGCTTGGCCCTCCCCGCCCGAACCGGAATTCAGCCTCCGCCATCCGGGCTCCCCCTGGGAGGCCTAGTGCTCGCTCTGGGAGCAGCCGCATCACCCACCCGGTCCCTAACTACGGGGCCATAGCTACCCGCCTAGACAAGTGGCCCTGCAGCGGGTGCAGAAATCATCTTCTCTAAACAGGAGCCATTTTTGCAAGCGGCGGACACCCGGAGCGACTTGGCCCGCCCCGCCCGAACCGGAATTCGGCCTCCGCAATCCAGGCTCCCCTGGGAGACCTAGTGCTCGCTCTGGGAGCAGCCCCATCACCCACCCGGTCCCTAACCACGTGGGCGCAGCTTCTCGACTCTACAGGTGGCCCCTCCGGCGGGCACAGAGGTCCAATCCCGTAACCACCAGCAGCTTCTGAAAGCGGCAGTGGCCCAGAGCGGAGTGGCAGCCCAAACCGGCAGACGCCTCCGCCATATCGGCTCTCCCGGGAGGCCCTGCTCTCGCTCGGCGAACAGCCAAACCACCCGCTCGGATCTTACCCACGCAGACACAGCTACCCCACTCTTCACGTGGCTCCCGGTGGCCGAACTCAGCTAGAAGGGACCCCACATGGCCCCGTACATGGCCATGCCCTCCCGGCTCTGCTAATAGCCCCGCACACCTGGCGAACAACCGGGAAACTTCAAAATCTCTCTGTGGGCATGACCGCAAAAACCAAAGGACTCTCGACACCCAACTCCCCTTACTGCCAGAGTCAGGCAGACCTGAGACCCACCAACGGAACAGGCCTAGAGGCCTGCCAGCATGGTAGATATGCCACTCCTTTTGGAGTAGGGGGACAGAGCAGAGTAGCTGCCCGCATCCGGATCAGGCCTAATGACCCGAAAGGGTGATAGTCATATCGCCACAATTAGAGGGGGGGCAGAGCAGAGCCACCACCCGCTCCCTCAGGGTGGGCAGACCTGCGAACAACCGGCAGGGCAGGCCTAGCGGCCTGCCAGCGCGGTATTGAGATCACCCCAACTAGAGAAGGAGCGCAGCCACTACCCAACCTGCAAGGGAGATTTTTCAACTATACAAGAGCAATATAAATAATTAGGGGGAAAAACTCATAATCACAACAGTTTCACCAAGCAGAAAGAAACGTGAGCAGCATGAAAAGACAAGGGAAGAAAGGACCACAAGCAATGCAGGTCAACTCAACTTTAGACGAGGTAAAAGCTGCAACAGATGGAATGTCAGATAAAGAGTTCAGGATATATATGCTTCAGATGATCTGGAGTCTCAAGGAAGACATGAGACAGCAAAATCAGACAATGAAAGATCACATTGACAAACAAATCCAGGAAGTAAAAGATCAATTTCACAGACAGATAGAGGTAATAAAAAACAAACAAATAGAAATCCTAGAAATGCAGGAAACAATAAACCAACTTAAAAACTCAATTGAGAATACTACCAGCAGAGTGGATCACTTAGAAGAGAGAACATCAGACAATGAAGACAAAGTATTTCAACTGGAAAAGTACATAGACAGCTCAACAAGTCTGCTAAGAAACCATGAGCAGAACATCCAAGAATTATGGGACAATATCAAAAGACCAAATTTAAGAGTCTTTGGGATACAAGAAGGCACAGAGCTCCATACCAAAGGAATAAACAGTCTATTCAGTGAAATAATACGAGAAAACTTCCCAGACTTGAAGAATGAGACAGAATCCCAAATCCTAGAAGCCTACAAGACGCCGAATGTGCAAAATCATAAGAGATCCACACCTAGACACATTATAATGAAGATGTCCAACATACAGAATAAGGAGAGAATTTTAAAAGCTGCAAGAGAAAGAAAGCAGATTACATTTAGGGGCAAACCAATCAGGATAACAGCTGATCTCTCAACACAGACTCTGAAAGCTAGAAGATCCTGGAAAAACATATTTCAAACACTGAAAGAAAATGGGTTCCAACCAAGAATCATGTATCCGGCGAAATTAAGCTTCAGGATAGAAGACGAAATTAAAACCTTCCACGATAAACAAAAGTTAAAAGAATTCGCAGTTAGAAAACCATCTCTTCAAAAAATCCTTTGCAAAACATTACAGGAAGAGGAAATGGACAATAACATTGAAAACCAACAATGGGAGGTAGGACAGTAAAGGGGGGAAAGTAGTCAAAGAGAATAACAAATCAGGTTTAGTAACATCAAAAAACAAATATGGCTAGAAGAACAAACCAGATCTCAATAATAACCCTAAATGTTAATGGCTTAAACTCACCAATTAAGAGACACAGGCTAGTAGAATGGATCACAAAACAAGACCCAACAATATGCTGCCTACAGGAGACGCATCTGATAGGAAAAGATATTCATAGACTGAAGGTGAAAGGTTGGGAAAACTCATACCACTAATATGGACTGCGGAAACAAGCAGGAGTGTCCACACTCATATCTAATAAAATAGATTTCAAGCCAAAGTTAATTAAAAGGGATAAAGAAGGACACTTCATACTGCTCAAGGAAACCATACAACAACAAGACATAACAATCATAAATATATATGCCCCAAATAATGGTGCAGCTGTGTTCATCAAGCAAACTCTTCTCAAGTTCAAGAGTCTAATAGATCACCATACAATAATCATGGGAGACTTCAACACACCTCTCTCACCACTGGACAGATCTTACAAACAAAAGTTAAATAAGGAAACTATAGAACTCAATAACACAATTAACAACCTAGACTTAATTGACATAAATAGACTATACCACCCAACATCAAGTAGTTATACCTTTTTTTCAGCAGCACATGGAACCTTCTCAAAAATAGACCACATATTATGTCACAGGGCAACTCTTAGACAATATAAAGGGGTAGACATAATACCATGCATCTTATCTGATCATAATGGAATAAAACTGAAAATCAATGATAAAAGAAGAAAGGAATCATCAAGCATCACTTGGAGAATGAACAATAGGATGCTGAATGATCAATGGGTTTTAGAAAACATCAAGGAGGAAATTAAAAACTTCCTAGAGTTAAATGAAAACACAGACACAACATATTGGAATCTATAGGACACATTGAAAGCAGTTCTAAGAGGAAAATTCATTGCTTGGAATTCATTCCTCAAAAAAAGAAAAAACCAACAAATAAATGATCTCTTACTTCATTTCAAAATCCTAGAAAAAGAAGAGCTAAACAAAAGCAAAAGAAGTAGAAGGCAAGAAATAATTAAAATCAGAGCTGAAATTAATGAAATTGAAACAAAAGAAACAATTGAAAAAATTGACAAAACCAAAAGTTGGTTTTTTGAAAAAATAAATAAAATCGACAGGCCCTTAGCCATGCTAACGAAGAGAAGAAGAGAGAGAACTCAAATTACTAACATACGGAATGAAAAAGGCAATATCACAACAGACACTTCAGAAATACAGAAGATAATCAGAAATTATTTTGAATCCTTATACTCCAATAAAATAGAAGATAATGAAGGCATAGATAAATTCCTTAAGTCTTATGATCTGCCCAGATTGAGTCAGGAGGATATAGACAACCTAAAAAGACGAATAACAATAGAGGAAATAGAAGAAACCATCAAAAGATTATCAACTAAGAAAAGCCCAGGACCGGATGGGTATACAGCAGAGTTTTACAAAACCTTTAAAGAGGAACTAACACCAATACTTTTCAAGCTATTTCAGGAAATAGAAATAGAGGGAAAACTTCCAAATTCATTCTACGAGGCCAACATCACCCTGATTCCGAAACCAGACAAAGACACTTCAAAGAAAGAAAACTACAGACCAATATCTCTAATGAAACTTGACGCAAAAATCCTCAATGAAATTCTGGCGAATCGGATTCAAATACATATCAAAAAAATTATACACCATGATCAAGTAGGATTCATCCCTGGGATGCAAGGCTGGTTCAATATATGGAAATCAATAAATGTTATTCACCACATCAATAGACTTAATAATAAGAACCATATGATCATCTCGATAGATGCAGAAAAAGCATTCGACAAAGTTCAGCATCCCTTTATGTTCAAAACTCTAGAAAAATTAGGGATAACTGGAACATACCTCAACATTGTGAAAGCAATCTATGATAAGCCACAGGCCAGCATCATTCTGAATGGAGAAAAATTGAAGGCATTCCCTCAAAGATCTGGTACAAGACAGGGATGCCCTCTCTCACCACTTCTGTTCAACATAGTCCTTGAAACACTGGCCAGAGCAATTAGACAGACGAAAGAAATTAAAGGCATAAAAATAGGAAAAGAAGAACTTAAATTATCACTATTTGCAGATGATATGATCCTATACCTAGCAGACCCAAAAGGGTCTACAAAGAAGCTACTAGAGCTAATAAATGAATTCAGCAAAGTGGCAGGATATAAGATCAACACGCACAAATCAAAGGCGTTCCTGTATATCAGCGACAAATCCTCTGAAACGGAAATGAGGACAACTACTCCATTCACAATATCCCCCCAAAAAATAAAATACTTGAGAATCAACCTAACAAGAGAGGTGAAAGATTTATATAATGAAAATTACAGAACCCTAAAGAAAGACATAGAAGAAGACCTTAGAAGATGGAGAAATATACCCTGCTCATGGATAGGCAGAACTAACATCATCAAAATGGCGATATTACCAAAAGTTCTCTATAAGTTCAATGCAATACCAATCAAAATCCCAATGGCATTTCTTGTAGAAATAGATAAAAGAATCATGAAATTCATATGGAATAACAAAAGACCCAGAATAGCAAAAACAATGCTAAGCAGGAAGTGTGAATCAGGTGGTATAGCGATACCAGACTTCAAACTATACTACAGAGCAATAGTAACAAAAACAGCATGGTACTGGTATCAAAACAGGCGGGTGGACCAATGGTACAGAATAGAGGATACAGTAACCAATCCACAAAACTAAAACTACCTTATATTTGATAAAGGGGCTAAAAGCATGCAATGGAGGAAGGATAGCATCTTCAACAAATGGTGCTGGGAAAACTGGAAATCCATTTGCATCAAAATGAATCTGAATCCCTATCTCTCGCCATGCACAAAAGTTAACTCAAAATGGATCAAGGAGCTTGATATTAAATCAGAGACACGGCATCTGATAGAAGAAAAAGTTGGCTACGATCTACATACTGTGGGATTGGGCCCCAAATTCCTCAATAGGACACCCATAGCGCAAGAGTTAACAACTAGAATCAACAAATGGGATTTACTCAAACTAAAAAGTTTTTTTTCTCAGCAAAAGAAACAATAAGAGAGATAAATAGGGAGCCTACATCCTGGGAACAAATCTTTAATCCACACACTTCAGATAGAGCCCTAAAAACCAGAATATACAAAGAACTCAAAAAATTAGACAATAAGATAACAAATAAACCAATCAATAAATGGGCTAAGGACCTGAATAGGCACTTCTCAGAGGAGGACATACAATCAATCAATAAGTACATGAAGAAATGCTCACCATCGCTAGCAGTCAGAGAAATTCAAATCAAAACTACCCTAAGATACCATCTCACTCCAGTAAGATTGGCAGCCATTAGGAAGTCAAACAACAATAAGTGCTGGAGAGGATGCGGAGAAAAGGGCACTCTTGTTCATTGCTGGTGGGAATGCAAATTGGTGCAGCCAATTGAGAAAGCAGTATGGAGATTTCTTGGAAAGCTGGGAATGGAACCACAATTTGACCCAGCTATTCTCCTTCTGGGTGTATTCCCTAAAGACTTAAAAAGAGCATGCTACAGGGACACTTCTGCATCGATGTTCATAGCAGCACAATTCACGATAGCAAGATTGTGGAACCAACCTAGATGCCCTTCAATAGATGAATGGATAAAATAATGTGGCATTTATACACAATGGAGTATTACTCTGCATTAAGGAACGACAAAATCATAGAATTTGGAGGGAAATGGATGGCATTAGAGCATATTGTGCTAAGTGAAGCTACTCAATCATTAAAAAAAAAATACCAAATAACCCCTTTGATATAAGGGGAGTAAACAAGGACAGGGTAAGGACGAAGAGCTTGAGAAGAAGATTTACATTAAACAGGGATGAGAGTTGGGAGGGAAAGGGAGTGAGAATGATATATAAGAGGAAAGGAGGGGTAAGACAAGATAATACAAATGGAAGAAATGATTTACAGTAGAAGGGGTAGAAAGAGAAAAGGGGAGGGGAGGGGAGGGGGGATAGTAGAGAATAGGACTGACAACAGAACACATCAGACACTAGAAAAGCAATATGTCAATCAATGGAAGGGTAACTGATGTGATACAGCAATCTGTATACGGGGTGAAGTTGGGACTTCATAACCCACTTGAATCAAACTGTGAAAGATGATGTATTAAAAACTGTGTAATGTTTTGAAAGACCAACAATAAAAAAAGACTGGGGTGCAGAAGGACCCTTACAGAGAACAGAGGTTGGAGACTGAAAGACTCTTACAGAGAGCAGACGTTGGAGACTGGGGTGCATTATGACTGTTGTAGAGAACAGAGGTTGGAGACTGGTTTACAGAAGGACCATTGCAGAAAGTAGAGGTTGGAGACTGGGTTTCAGAAGGATCTTACAGAGAGCAGAGTTTTGACACTGAGCTGCAGACGGACTGTGGCAGAGAGAAGAGGTTAAAGATTGGGGCGCAGAGAGCAGAGGATGGAGTCTGAGGTGCAGAAAGACTGTTACAGAGAGCACAGGTTAGAGACTGTGGTGCAGAAGAAATGATACAGAAAGCAGAGTTAGGAGACTGGGGTGAAGAAGGACCCTTACTGAGAGCAGAGATTGGAGATTGCAGTAAATAAGGACTGTTAAAGAGAGCAGAGGTTGGAGACTGGGGTGGAGAAGGACTGTTGCAGAGAGCAGAGGATGGAGATTGGGTGCAGAAGGACTCTTGAAGAGACCAGAGTTTGAAGACTGGTTGCAGAAGGACTGTTTTTTAGAGAGAAGAGGTTGCAGAGTGAGGTGCAGAATGACGGTTACAGAGAGCAGAGTTTGAAGACTTTGGTGCAGAAGGACTGATATAGAAAGTAGAGGTGGCAGACTGGGTTGCAAAAGGACCCTTACAGAGAACAAAGTTTGGAGACTGCAGTACAGAAGTACTGTTGTAGAGAACAAGGTTGGAGACTGGGGTGCAGAGGTTCCAATGCATAGAGCAGAGGTTGGAGACTGGGGTGCAGAAGGAATGTTACAGAAAGCACAGGTTAAAGACTGAGGTGTAGAATTAGTGGTACAGACAGCAGAGTTTGGAGACTGGGTTGCAGAAGGGTCTTACAGAGAGCAGAGGTAGTAGACTGAGGTGCAGAAAGATCGTTGCAGAGAGAAGCGTTTTTAGACTGAGTTGCTGAAGGACTTTTGAAGAGAGCAGATGTTGGAGACTGGTGTGCAGAAGGACTGTTGCAGAGAGCAGATGTTGGAGACTGGGGTGAAGAAGGATCGGTGCAGAGAGCAGAGGTTAAAGAATCAGGTGTAGAAAGACTGTTACAGAGAATACATGTTGGAGACTGAGGCGCAAAAGTAACGTTGCAGAGTACAGAGTTTGGAGACTGAGGTGCAGAAGGATTGTTACAGAGAGCAAAGGTTGGAGACTGGGGTGCAGAAGGACTGTTGCAGATAGCGGACTTTGGAGACTGGGGTGCAGAAGGACTGATACAGAAAGCAGAGATTAGAGTCTGGGGTGCAGAAAGACCATTACAGTGAGCAGAGGATGGATTCTGCAGTACAGGAGGACTGTTACAGAGAGTAATGTTTGGAGACTGGGGTGGAGAAGGACTGTAAAAGAGAGCTGATGTTTATAACTAGGGTGCCGAAGGACTGTTGGAGAGAGCAGAGTTTGGAGACTGGGGTGCAGAAGAACTGTTGCGGAAAGCAGAGGTTGGAGACTGGGGTGCAGAAGGACTGTTACAGAGAGCAGAGGTTGGAGAGAGCGGTGCAGAAGGACTGGTAAAGAGAGCACATTTTGACGACTGGGTTGCTGAAGGATGTCACAGATAGCAGAAGTTGGAGACTAAGGTGCTGGTGGACTGTTACAGAGAGAAGGGTTGGAGACTGGCGTGCAGAAGGATCGTGGAGAGTAGAGGTTTCAGACTGAGGTGCAGAAGGACTGTTACAGAAAGCAGAGGTTGTAAATTGGGGTGCAGAGGGACCGTTACAGGAAGCAGAGGTTGGAGACTACGGTATAGAAGGACTGTTAAGGGGAGCAGATCTCGGATACTGGGAAGCAGCAGAACTGTTGCAGAGGACAGAAGTTGGAGACTGTGGTGGAGAAGGAATTTTACAGAGAGCAGAGTATAGAAACTGGAGTGCAGAAAGATCTTATAGAGAGCAGAGGTTGGAGACTGTGGTGCAGAAGGACTGTTGCAAAGTGCAGAAGTTGGAGACCTGGGTCTAGATGGATCTTTGCAGAGAGCAGATTTTAGTGACTGAGGTTCAGATGGACTGTTACAGAGAGCAGAGTTTGGAGACTGATGTGCAGAAAAACAGTTACAGAGAGCAGAGTTTGAAGACTGGTGTGCAGAAGGACTGTTACAGAGAGCAGAGGTTGGAGACTGGGGTTCAGATGGATCTTACAGAGAGCAGAGTTTAGAGACTGGAGTGCAAAAGGACTGTTGCAGAGAGCAGATGTTGGAGACTGTGATGGACAAGAATCGTTGCAGAGAGAAGAGGTTGAAGACTGGAGTTCATAAGGATCTTACAGAGAGCAGAGTTTGGTGACTAGGGTGCAGGACTGTTGCCGAGAGAAGAGGTTGGAGACTTGGGTGGAGAAAAATCATTGCAGAGAGAAGAGGTTGGAGACTGGGGTTCTGAAGGCCTGTTACAGAGAGCAGAGGTTAGAGACTGGGTTGTAAAATTTCTGTTACAGAGAGCAGAGGTTGGAAACTATTCTGCAGAAGGACTGTTACAGAGAGCAGAGGTTGGAGACTGGGTTGCAGAAGAGTCTTACAGAGAGCAGAGGTAGTAGACTGAGGTGCAGAAAGATCATTGGAGAGAGAAGAGTTTTTAGACTGAGTTGCTGAAGGACTGTTGAAGAGAGCAGATGTTGGAGACTGGTGTGCAGAATGACTGTTGAAGAGAGCAGAGGTTGGAGACTGGGGTGAAGAAGGATCGGTGCAGAGAGCAGAGGTTTGAGACTGGTGTGCAGAAGGACTTTTACAGAGAGCAGAGTTTGGAGACTGGGTTGGAGAAGGATCCTACAGAGAGCAGAGGTTAAAGAATCAGGTGCCGAAAGACTGTTACTGAGAATACATGTTGGAGACTGAGGTGCATAAGTAACGTTGCAGAGTATAGAGTTTGGAGACTGAGGTGCCGAAGGATTGTTACAGAGAGCAAAGGTTGGAGACTGGGGTGCAGAAGGACTGTTGCAGATAGCGGACTTTGAAGACTAGGGTGCAGAAGGACTGTAATAGACAGCAGAGGTTGGAGACTGGGGTGCAGAAGGACTGATACAGAAAGGAGAGATTGGAGTCTGGGGTGCAGAAAGACCATTACAGAGAGCAGAAGATGAATTCTGCAGTACAGGAGGACTATTACACAGAGCAGAGTTTGGAGACTGGGGTGGAGTAGGACTGTAAAATAAAGCTGATGTTGATAACTAGGGTGCCGAAGGACTGTTGCAGAAAGCAGAGTTTGGAGACTGGGGTGCAGAAGAACTGTTGCGGAGAGCAGAGGTTGGAGACTGGGGTGCAGAAGGACTGTTACAGAGAGCAGAGGTTGGAGAGAGCG